>NW_023417140.1:12330-24505 GCF_002922805.2 Oryzias melastigma | reverse complement strand
ACTATGTAAGTAGATATATCACTATTTCAGATTTTGTCATTGAATATGCAGAACTATAATCAAAATTCAGACAAAATAGATTATTTTTCAATTAAAAAAATTGTTAGTATAAATCAAGTATCAAGCACCGACAAAAATATATATGTATACAGATTACTTTCCATTGGAAGAGTCATTAATGTAGAGCAAGTATCAAAGGAATGCATGCTGATTTCTTTCTTTTTTTAAATAGAATAATCATGAAAATGAACTGGGTAACAAGAAATAAAAAGAAAAACTATGTATAGATCATTTTCATTGGAAGTTATTAAAAGTATTTTCAATTATAAGTCATTAACGTAAATCAAGTATCAATAATCAAAAGTGTGTGCCGATTATTGTCATTAGAAAGTTTTTTTTCTTTTTTTTACATAAATAACACTTTAGAGTGGAGTGAAATGCCCAAGCTCAACTATTCCATCTTCTGCTGCAGATTCACAGCCATGAGACTTTGTTTATCAGGTCCATTGGCCTTCAGCTGATGTCACAGCAAAGTGAGTTGAGCTGGAGATGTCCAAACTCTCTGCTGAGAATCTGGGTCAAAGTGGATGTTTAGAGTTTGTGCTGGACGCAGATGCTGTAATTTCATGAAATCATATTTTCCTGTTATTTTGCTCCTTTTAATTACTTAGATGTTTGTGATCAAGCACTTCTCAAAGTCTTTCATGCTTTTAATTATCAGTACCTTGGTGTCCGGTGGACCTAGTGGTTTAATGAAGATCATGGAATTTGAAATCCATGTGCTGGTTATCTCCTTGCGCTTCATTAGCATCCTCCCATGCTTAGCCAGTTCTGCATTTCCTTTAGATACATGGTGGTTGAGATAAACCGCTGTACCCTTGAGGTTTTTTCCTTGCTTCATTAGAGCTGTCTTGTGCTTTTGATTCACAAACCTGATGAGGATCGCTGGTTTATCTGACTCCTTTCTTCTTGGAAGAGGATAGCAGGTGTCAATGGAATTTATATCCAAAGAAATTCCTTTAGACATGAGGAATACTCTGAGCCTCCGCGCTGTCGGCTGAGGCTCTGGCAGCTGCGCTAGCTTCTGTGCTAGAATTAGCTGGGTGAGACCTAGCTCTGGGTTTGAAGAAATCCAGTGAGAATGACGTTATTCATTCTTTCTTGTTGTTCCTTGTCGTCTACTCTTCTCTCCAGGAGGTCAAACCGATGATCTTGTTGTTCATTCCTTGTTCTTTCACGTCTGATCTCGTCCACAAGTCCAGAAAAAAATAATGTGATTTAATTTCAGAAGCAAATGATGGAGAAAAGCTGCATGATTCACCCTTCCGCTATCTTTGGGGTCCAGATGACTCCAACCACATATTTATGTGCGATTCCTTCCATGACAAATGTGGACAAAGGTGGACAAGATTTTATGTCTGCCATGGATATTAGTGAAACTCAAAAATCAATGAGGGGTCCAGATGACCCAACTTTTAATGTAAAAAAGCTAAGGAGAGCGGAAGGGTTACAGACTTAAAAAACAATTGTCCTATAGCTTAAACACTTTAAATTTAAAGCTAATGATGGCTTACATGTGTGCTTTACTTCCAGTCAACGTGCAACCCGATTAATCGACAAATTGAAATAATTGATCTGAGATTAGTCAATTATTTAAATAATCATTTGTGGCAGCCCAATTTTTCATGCGACGGACTGCCAGCCTTTCCAGGGTGTACCCTGTCTTTGTCCAACAGTAGCCAGGTTGAGCTCCAGGACACCCATGACCCCAAACTGGATAATGCAGGTTAAGAGGATAGAGGGATGAGTGCATACATGCTTAATAATGCACCTTTAAAAGGACTCATTCTTGTGTTTGTGTCCCTGCAGTCCTCCCCCAGCATTGGGTGACTGAAGAGGAAGATCTCTGCAACCAGCACAGGAACTTCAGAGAGGAACAAAAGGATCTAGAACCTCCACAGACTAAAGGGAAACTGAAGGAACCAGAACCTCCAGAGATTGAAATGAAACAGGAGGAACCAGAACTTCCACAGATTAAAGAGGAACAGGAGAAACCAGAACCTCCTCAAATTAAAGATGAGCAAGAACACATCTGCATCAGTCAGGATGAAGAGCAGCTTGATCTAAAGCAGGAGATTGATACCTTGATGCAGATTCCTACTTATGGGGAAAATGATCACAGTGAGGCAGATCTAAACAAACAGAAGAGCATCAGTGTAACTGAGAGTCAGGATAAAAAAGGAAACCAACATGAAGAATCAACATCAACTACAGATGAAGAGACAGACCCACAGAACAGAGATCTGAGGAAGAAAAGAGACAGAAGTCATGTCCAAAGTGTTGAAAGCTCTCACATGTCAGAAAGTCAGTGTGACGCTGATGTTAGAAAAAAGTTTAAGAAAGCAACTGTTGTTAAGAAACGCAAACAATCCCTGAAGCAAAAGAGACTTTCCTCTGTAAAATTTGCTAAAAGCACAAAAATTGTCCACAATATTTCCGCCCACATGAGACCTGGGTCTGATAAAAGACCTTATGTCTGTAAGGAATGTGGTAAAAGTTTTGGTTACTTGTCCCAGTTCACAATTCACATGAGAACTCACACAAGAGAGAAGCCTTTTCGTTGTCAAGTATGTTATAAAAGTTTTAGTCGAATATGTAATCTCAAATTACACATGAGAACTCATACAGGAGAGAAGCCTTTTTGTTGTCAACAATGTGATAAATGTTTCATTCAGATATCTGATCTCAAAAGACACATAAGAACTCATACAGGAGAGAAGCCTTTTTATTGTCAAGAATGTGATAAAAGTTTTAGTCGAATATGTAATCTCAAATACCACATGAGAACTCATACAGGAGAGAAGCCTTTTTGTTGTCAAGAATGTGATAAATGTTTTCGTGACCTATCTGGTTTCAAAAGACACATGAAAATTCATACCGGAGAGAAGCCTTTTTATTGTCAAGAATGTGATAAACGTTTTAGTCGAATATCTGGTCTTAAATCACACATGACAACTCACACAGGAGAGAAGCCTTTTTTTTGTCAAGAATGTAATAAAAGTTTTAGTCGAAGATCTAGTCTTAGATCACACATGAGAACTCATACAGGAGAGAAGCCTTTTTGTTGTCAAGAATGTGATAAAAGTTTTACTCGAATATCCGGTCTTAGATCACACATGAGAACTCACACATGCAGCTAGTCTCAAAAACACGAGAAATAACACAAAAAAGAAGCCTTTTCTTGAAAATAAAAATGTCAGATTTGAGTCAAAATTTGATGCAGTAATTAAGTCAAAAGAAGACAGAAGTGCATAAAATGCACACAAACACCTTTTCTGAAATATAAGGTTTGTAGTGAGATTTTTTTTGTGATATAATAATCACATTTTCTTAGACAAATCTGTATAGTTTCATTTTCCATAAGCTACAATCCCCTAAAATGGATTATATGTCAGATTGATTTCTGTATAATGATTCTTTATTATATGAGCTTTACTTTTTATTGATTGACTGTAAATATCAAACTTTTCCATGAAATTCATTCTTTTAGGTGTATCATAAGAGTTAAATCTTCAGTTCTCCAATGGTTTTCACCTGCTTTGAAGGTACTGTGCTGACATTGTTCATGAATTAGAATTTTTAAAGAAACGAACATTTTAAAAGCATTAATCAGTTTTTGTTTGTTTTATTAGTAATTTATTACATTAGATTTTTTTATTACTATTTTTTTGTTTAAAAGTTGTTGTGTTGACCTTTGTGGTTGTAGTTTATGCTGAGACATAGTGTATGTTGTCTAAATCTGTGTTACTATCACAACACTAGAAATATAAGTTTTACATGACCTTTGAACATTTCATTATTATTTTTGTAAGAAAATATTTTCTTTAAATTGTAGTAAGAACGAGAATTAAAATAAAAGACTGTAATTTCTGTCTTGTGTTCTTGTGATTCCTGTTTTCCTTTTAGTTTTCAGTGTTCTGTCTCAATCTTTCCTGTGAAGAATAAAGTGGACGTGAACATCAGTCAGAAGTGTGGAGTCTTTCCCACAGTGTGGCTTTCTGCTGTTTGTTGGCTCTCTGCAGGTTCCAAAGCTGGACTCCTCAAGTCCAGTTCTGTCTGCTGAGCTCGGGACTGAGGTCAGATCACAGAGCTCCATCTCTACAAGAAGTCTGCTCAAATCCACACAAAGAGATGAGCCACTTCCCTCTTTCCGGTCACTTCCTCCAGTTCCTCTGGGGGGACCCCGAGGTGATCTCAGGCAAGCCAAGAGACTTAAGCCCGATCCCAATACTCCCCTTCCTCCCTCCCCCTTAGCCCTCCTCCTTCGTTCATCCCTGTGTGCTTGCTCCAAACGGAGAGTGATGAAAAAAATGGTCTAATATTTCGGATTTGACTTCCGTTCAATGACGTCATCAACATCGCTGGTCCGCTAGCATTAGCTCGGAGCTTTCAGCAATTGAATATCCATAACAACAACAGTTTTATAACTTTAAAAAGCTTACATTTCAACATAAAGTCATTACTTCCTTTTAATTGTAAACTTCTGTGGTTCAGAGCCCACCGAAGTGAATAAAAGCCCTTCTTCATGAGATGTCGTCTACTCTCGCGATAGTGGGCTTTGGACCAGTGGTGCAGTCTAGAAAATTTTAGAGAGTATACTCTGATTTTCCCTCCATGCATCATACTCTCGACTTCCTGGAGAAACATCTTTCCTAAAGCAGCCCTGCTAGAAAAGTAGCTCTAACATCCACACACAAGAAGCAGAATGTTCATCAATGTCCTTGTATTGATCAGCATTTAGTAAATGGACAAGATGTCTTAAAGTCATTAAAAGTTTGACCTTCTTAACCCTCCTGTTGTCCTCATTTTCTGTATACACCCCGTGTCCTCTGGGTCAAAATGAGCCGTCTTCACTAAATCCTCAATGTAAGCAGATTAATTGAATTTTAAACGCCAAATTTCATCTTGCTTGAAGAAACAAATTGTCATTCACCACAAAATGTGTTAATACCTGAGTTTATAGCTTAAGAAAAGAAAAAAATATGCAAAAGGAGTTTTGAATGCATCATCTCAATGACTTAGTTTCTTTCATTTTATTTTGCCAGCCAACAATTTGAGACAATGTACAATACAAAAATATGAAAAATAACATAATCCAACCAATTAATTAGCACATGTAGGGTCTGCAAGTGCACAGCTTGTGCAGATATATTTTTTACACTTGCAGCACAAAGTATGTGTTTTACAGTCCTTCTGAAGGTAAAACTGACATCTCTTCCTCTTACTTGCCCTAGCTGGGGAAGTGGCTGTTGTATCTGGATCCTCAGGTTGATCAGGAGCTGCTGCACACTGAATAACTGCTGATGAGGCTCTTGTGAGGGGGACATGCTTACTTCTTTCAATTAGTGGGGTTACAAGTGCCTTTCCTAGCTGCTCCAGGAGCACCCTCCTCTTGTTTTGTGTACGAGACATCCAGGTCGAGTTGATCTCTTCCCAACTCACAAAGGCATTGTAGGAGGAAACATCAATGATGTTGTGGAAGATGACCAGGGGCCAGCGGACAGTCGTCCTTCTGCAGCTGTGTGTTCCAATCACCTCATCTAGGTAGTCCACACCTCCTTTGTTGCGGTTGTAGTCTAGGATGACTGGCTTCCTGTCCTCACGATCGCTAATGTCACCGTCTGTGTGCAGTGTGCTCAGAAGAACTACATTCTTGCTTTTCTTTGGGAGGTATGAAACTAGAGTGGTGGTGGGCGTGAAGGCAAACTTTGATGAGAAGACCTCTCTCTCCTTTGATGCAAGCAGTGCAGATGGGAGCTCAGGCTTGTTCTTTTGAACTGTACCAACCATGGTGATCTTCCTCTTCAGGAGCTCCTCCTCATCTTCTTCTGATACATCCTCCACTCCCTCTTCTGAATCAGAGATGTCTTGTTGGACATCTGAAAAAATCATCTCTTCGACAGTATAACGCACACTCATGGCCTTAGCACAGATAGAATCTGGGGTCCTATCATTGGCATCACCTTTATAGTGTCTCTGCAGTATGGGAGAAGATCACCTGATTTGTCTTGCTTACTTCTGCTACTGATTGATCTGAGACACAACTAAAACCCTGTAACATTCTGTGGTGTGTGAATAACTTTGTGACCTTGATTTCAACTCTATCTGGCTCATGGGTCATTTTGACCCGAAGACCACCTTTGCACCTTTTTTTGTACAGCTTACATGGAAATGTGAAAAAAATAACATTACACTGTTTCCACTATTGGGGCCAATCTAGGAAAAGTCATAAAATTTCAAGTAAAAGAAATATCGTTTAGGGGATTTCTTTTGGGTTCATAATGGAGTGGCGGGTCATTTTGACCCGAAGACAACAGGAGGGTTAAAGACAGACTCAATATGATTTTAGGGACTTTCAGAATAAGGGATTTCAGATTTTAGAGACTTTTTTCCCTTGTTCCAATGTAGCTGATGCTATTTTAAGAGAATAAAAATGATCCATTGTCACATAAAGATTCTCTACACTGTGGCTGAACAAGACAACAGCTGTTTTATGCTCCCAGTATAATCAGAGCTACTGACCGCTCAAAAATTACAATAAAAACCTTGGTGGAGAAAGAGTTTGAGTTCAATAACTGAAAGAATTATTATTTGATCAACGTGGAGGTTATTTTAAATGCCAACACGATTTTCTCTTGACCTTGTGGTTCGCTGGTTTGGGTCAACATGAGATTCAGTCATACTAAAGAAAAAAAAAGAGTGGGAAGAAACTTCAAACAGGAACAGCAGGACGGGGGATTAGATTGTTGATTGAATGAACAAAGCCTGTTCTGAGTGTTTACATTTTCATTTTTCATCATCATCGACCTTATGTGGGTTAAAAAGGGGGTGGTGTGGGAAGAGATCAACACAGAAGGGTTCATGCACAGCTAAGCTAAGTTTGGCATTTATGAATAGAAGTGTGCGTAAAAGCGTGCAGTTTGATCCAACTATGTTATTCCGCCTGCAAATTTCTGGATTTGTGAGTATGCAGTTACACGCAGAAATCCATGCAGTTTTACAAATGAAATCCCAGATTTTCATACTCACTGAATGGTGAAATCGATGCCAAATTGAATGTATTGTTTGTTGTATTGGCCTCAATATGCAATGCTTTAATATATACACTGTACACAGTAAGACCATAATGTGAAAACCAAAAAATGTTGTGTTTCATCACCCCAATACAGCTGCATCCATATTCCAAAGATCTCTGAACTGAAACAAACACTTTGTCTGACATCTCTTAACAATATCTCTAACTTATTGACTAGTGCAAATCACAAGGATGTCTGCTACATTCTTATTTCCTTCTCATCACATATCATACATGCCATTTGGCTATTGATAATTGGCAAATGATACCAATCAGAAAACAAAATGCGAAGATAAATTCAAATATTTTAGTTTTCAGTCAATAGTCACTTATGGTTAGAAACTAAAGAAAAACCATAGTAGAGACCATATCCAAACCTGTTGCATACTTTTGGAGTTGTAGACCAAGAAGTGATGGCCATCTGGTCCATCAAAAATGGGTCTGTCTTTCAGGCATTTCATCAGCAGGGTTAAAAACTCTTTTCTTGGATGTCATGTGATCAAATCTAAATGTGCAGTAATACAGATACATGTAAAACGTTCTTTGACTTTTCTGTGAAATTCCTGTGAATTTCTGAAACAAATATAAAATATAAAATTGATAACATTATACACCTCACTTTCACTGTCATTGACTAAGTATTTTAATTACCCTTGTGCTATCATTTGTATGTTGACATTTGGAGTCGGGTCATCTGGAGCGAACAAGACAGCGGGCTCAACATTATATTCAATGATTTTTGATTTTCAATGATGTCCATGACAGACATGAAATCTTGTCCACATTTGTCATGGAAGGGATAACACATTAATGTAACGCTTGGGTCATCTGGACCCTATAAGATAGCACAAGGGTTAATTATTTATCTGCTGCTCTTCTCCAGATGCAGTTCAAGTAATTTGTAAATTGTCCTATGGCAAATGCCGCCCACACCTTTCTTCTTGAGGTTGACACCTCGGTGTGCTTTGCTTTTGTGGTTCATAGGGCTGAGAGAGAAAAGATGGGGGTGAGAAAAATTAGCTTCTAATAAGTAGAGCTGAACAAATTTGGAAAATAATCTCATTTCAATTATTTTTTTCAATATAGCGATTGCGATTAATTTTGTAATTATTTTCTCAAGGGGCTTTCCTCATGTATTTTTCAACTAACACAAGCAAAACAAGTCCATGTAAACTCTCCTATGTACAGTTCAATTTGGGAGGATTCAGTGCATCACAGGTTTTTATGGCGAGCAGATGTGCTTAATACAGATTACAGGGTCTTTTAGTAGTGGGTAGTTGATAGTTGGGAGAGTGGGAACAATCCCCTCACCCACCTCCTCCCTCTGACTGGCTTTTTAACCAAAGATCGATTCTTCCTGCGTTTCCCCTCATCTCTCGTCACGCGTTCAAAACATGTTCGCCTCTCATTGTGTCTCTTAATGCGTCATGTGCCCATAACTTTACGCTTGCTTGAGCACTGTTATTAACAAGTTAAATAAAACGGAATATATCAAAATAAATAAAACAATTAATTAATTAAGAAAGAATATTAAATTATTCTTATTTATTTTATTAAAAATAAAATACATAACATGATAAAGGCTCATTTTTTTACCTCATGAAGTAGAGGCAGGTAGCACGGCAGGTGGTCTGCACAGTGGAGATGCAGAGACTTTATTTGTTTTAAGTCTATTTATTTTGTGGTTAAGAGGAAAACAACAGAAGAACACTCCACAAAAGTTGTTTCTAGTCCATTTTCCTTTATTAGTTTATTAGAGGGTCCCCTCAAATGCCTTTAATCAGTCTCATCCTACAGCCCTCCCTTTATTCACCCAAAACTCTGAACAGGCAGATTGACAGATCACAGAGCTGACAAGAATCTGTGCATAATGTAATCAATGTACTCTGGACATTAGCAGACCCAAACAGACACTCGGCCCAACTCAGTCCGCTACTATACTTTTGTCATTTTTATACAATCCTCAGCAAAACAAAGCAGTTTAAAAAAAAAAATGTCAATACTATTTAATCAATCGATTATATATGGATCATTGCTATATGGATTTCATTTGGAAATCTATCATATCAGGGGTTGCTGGTTTGGTCTGGGGTCATTGCCGTGGTTCTCACCCTTATTGGGGCGGCTGGTGTCTTGCACAGCAGCCTCACAGCTGTGGAGTGGACTCTGTTGCTGTCCCGATCTGGGTTACAAATATGTCTAAAATATTACTTAAAGTAGCTAATATATGAAATCAATTAACAATGACTTAGTCACTGTGGCTGTTAATACTTTAATCATTTTTTGTTGCTCTCGTTGAGTTGAATTAATTACTTGCCAAAGACATTTGTAGACACATGAATTCAAACTAACATTGAACAGAGGAAAATAAAGATACCAGAGTGTCAGCCATGTTGAACTCAGCAGTGCTCCTTGAAGTTATGAATTTCTGGATCTGATTCATCAACCTCATCATTCTCTGGAATTGAAAAATAAACACAGAAAAATATCACTTAATACTTGGTACAATATGTGGTCATGTCTGAACACTAGCTTATAAAATCTTCAAACCTCCTTTAAAGTGTGACTCTTGACAAATGAAGAGTGTTATTCTTGAAATGGCCTTTCCAATTTCATTTTTATACTCTCATAATTGGAATGGTTTGTCAGACCCTGGCACATTGACAACTTCAGAGCAATCCAGGTACAGGAGCACAAATGGTCCAGCAGCCATATCTTTATTGAAGGCCTTCAGTTTCTGAACAGCCTTCTCTAAAAGATCTGGCGCAGTGATTTCTGGATCTATGAACAATGGTAATGTTTTCCCTCTCACAGGTTTCAAATCCATACCATCAATCCAATATTTATCTAGAAACACAATGATAAAATTCATTATCCATGTTCATATACAACAGACAGAAAAATACATACTACACACAAGTACACAAAAGAGAGAAAACATACTTGTACACGTTTGGATGCCTGCCTAAATCTTTTTTGGCCAACATCAAATGACTGACGCTCTTTTGACTTGGCACTTCGGAAGTCCATGAATTTTATGTAAGATGGGCATGGCTCTTGTTCTGGAATGAGAAAGTTATGTCAGTATCAAAATGTTAGGTGCAAGCAGCTGAAACATCATATCGTAACACGTATAATCAAATATCAAGTTCACCAGAGGTTGTGCCTTTTCTCAAATATTAGTTGAGTCAAATTCTATGCATTTAACTGAACAGTTTTTTCTTTTTTTCAACTTTCAACTTCTTTCAACTTTCAACTTTCTCAACTTTCACTTCTTAACTTGTATTTGTTTTCTTTTTGATGATTTTCTTGGACTCTTCAAATCCTCCAACCATGAAGGGACTCGAACCCTCAATCTTCTGATCCGAAGTCAGACGCCTTATCCATTAGGCCACATGGTCAGTGAGGAGATCCAGGTCCAGCTGAAGAAGAGGAGGAGCTTCTGCTGGAGGAGGAGCTTCTGCTGTACTGGAGCTCTGGACTCAACATCTGTATCAGGCTGTTTCCAGCTGTTTCATCTGAAGAAGCTCCAGCAGCTGCAAACATCTGGATGGAGCTCATATGCTCCTCTCATTGACTGTATAATAGAAAAGGACTGAGTGACCCCTCCCCCCTGGCGTTCCAAACAGGAAGTACCTGCTGGCTCCAAGAAGCCAAAATCCTATAGACTTCTATAGAGAAACAGTTTTATTCAGTCATTCTTTTGGTCAGAAGAACCATTTTGGCTCTGATCCATTTTTATTAACATCTTCTTTTTAAACCTTTTTATTGATGACATTTTTGCTGTAGTTCAAGTAACTCAAGTTATAAATAGACCAATCAGATCCCTCAATAAAAGCATGTGGCCCAGGGCCGGATCTAGCCAGCCCCTATTTGGGGTGCAAACAGAATATCAGGGGGGGCAAGTTTAAGGATACAAAATGGTTCCGGTGTAAAATCCTCCCAAGCCTATACAAAGCCCCAATCCGATAAAAAATCCTGTTTTTAGAGTTTTTAACGTGTCTGTGTGTCATTAAAAAAATCTCTTTTTGTCGTCATCAATGCACCAAACCAACAAGTTGTTACTGCAGAAACTCTTGATTCCTGTTTCAAAATTGCTTAAAAATTCCATGGATGAGAAAATCTTTAGTGATAACAGAATGTATTTTCATCAGAAGGGAATTAGTTCAAATCCAGCATTTGAAATCCTCTTGTGTAGTTTTGGTATTTTGTTTAATCGTTTCTTGTTATTTTCACTAAATTACTCAATACACTATACATTTTAATCAACAATATCGCGATAATTCTTTAAATTTCATAATGTATTTTCTTTATAGATATGAGTTTGTGTTTTAGTAATAGGCTTCATAGTAGTAAATCACTGATGTCAAAATGAAGATTTTAAATAATATGTGTTATTGTTGCCTTTAAAAGTTAACTTTTATTTTTATTTTATTTATTTATCCAGGACAGTGGACATTAAATTAACCCAGCAGCTATTTTATGTCTGTTGTCCACGGACAAATGTTTAAAAAAATATATTATAAACAACATAATATTAAAGTTTATACTAAGGAGCAGAGGCATATTAAAATTCAATGGAGTATGAAAGACAACCCCAACCTCCCACTGTCTGCCTTCATCTTAAGGGTCTTTCACCCCCTGCAGCCTCCTGCTCTCACCGAGGCGTCACAGACGAGTCATCTCAAACACAGCTAATGCTCCGGTACTGTTAGCTTAGCTGCTACAAACAGCGGTAGCTTTAACAACCAGAAACCTGCACTTTGTCAACTCGTTTCTCGCTTTTTCCTCAACATTACAACAAAGAGAGCAACAGACGAGGACAAGAAAGAGTTCAAATTTGGGGTAATCGACAGGTTGCAGGACAGTACCTTAAGACTTGAATTGATTTTTTTCCCCCTCCTTCTATCCTGTCATTTAGTTTATGGTTACACCAGACACATGCATACATCCAGGCACATGATTCATTCACTTTCACCACAGCCACGTTTTATTTAACTCAAAGGGTGCACACTTAGTTTTAAATAGAATGTTACTTAC
>NW_023417140.1:9055-11990 GCF_002922805.2 Oryzias melastigma | reverse complement strand
TATGAACTTTGTTGGGAGCAATAAAATCCCGTTATTTATTTAAGACCTGGATCATCTTATTTCTGAGTATTTCCTGGCTCGCTGCAAGAACCCCGCCACAGCGCCTGAGCGACAGAGTGAGAGAGGAGGACCCCAGTGAAGCGAGAGGCCACGCCCTCCCATGCATCTACCAATCAGCACTAGCAGGTACTTTGAATGGGAGCCAGAGAGAGCAGAGAGAGCTCTGTTTTTCTTGTTTGCATGGCGTCATGTTTGGGAGGGGCAGTCCTGAAATTTGGGGGGGCATTGCCCCACCTTGCCCATGCCTAGTGTTGAACTGGGCTTCACACCAGGTAGGAAATAGGCAATGACATGACAAGGAAAACACCTGAGAACAATCTTCAATAATTGGGAGCACACCCATTGGACAATCAACCTGACAACACCCCCACTTGCTCACACATTATTTACAATCATCATGGAAATCAAAAATGGTATCACATCATGGTTTGACTATAATCCAAACAAGAATGTGGAAAAGGTAAGTAGCTTTAGTTTTGTAGCTGGTTTAGTCATGATGTCAGCAACCATCTGATCTGTTGGACAATACATCAAAAACACTTCACCATTGTTTACAGTTGATCTCACAAAGTGATATTTAATATCAACATGCTTGCATCTTTGTCTATTTACAGGATTCTTTGCCAGTGCAATTGTGCTTTGATTATCTTCATAGATCACAGGTTTGTCATAATGGGAATTATCAAAATGTTCAAGCAACTGAATCAAATGCAAACATTCTTGAGTAGTTGCAGCTAATGCCATGTACTCAGCCTCACATGTTGACAGTGCTACAGTTGGCTGCTTTTTGGTCTTCCAGGAAATGAGAGGACCATTTTTACAGAGACTAATACAATAACCAGAGGTACTGCGTCTGTCATTTGTGTCACCTGCCCAATCTGCATCACTGTAAGCCACCAACCTTAGTCCTTCATCACTTTTCCTGTAGCAAAGCCTCTTGTCATTTGTGCCTTTCAGATATTTCAGTACATGCTTTAAAGTTGTCCACTGCTCTTCTGTTGGCTCACTGAAATACTGAGACAGTCTGCTAACAACATAACTCAGATCAGGTCTAGTGCATGAGGTAAGGTATATTAGGCTACCTACAGCCTCTCTGTACTTCCTGGGGTCACTCATCTTTTTACCACCATCAGTGTAATACAACTGTGATTCACAAGGTGTCGACCTGGGTTTACAATCTTGCATGTTAAACCTCTCCAGCAGTTTATCAACATAACTCTGCTGTGACATGGTCACTTCCCCATCACAATGTTCAAAAGTGATACCCAGAAAAGTTTTCAGCTTTCCCAGATCTTTCATCTGGAATTTCTCAGAAAGCATCTTTTTGACAGTTTTTAAAACATTTTCATTACTGGCAGCTATGACCAAATCATCAACCCATATCAATACGATTACTTTTTCATATTCTGTTTCCCTTTTGTAAACACAAAGATCAACTGGGTTTTGTACAAAGTTGTTTTCACACAGGTAATCATGTAACATTTTGTTCCAATTTCGACCTGATTGCTTCAGCCCATACAATGATTTTTCCAGTTTACACACAATTTTCTCATTTGACTGAGATTTTACATCATACCCCTCTGGCTGCTCCATGTACATTTCAAAATCGATTGGTGCATGAAGGTAAGCTGTTTTAACATCCATCTGATGGAGGATCAAGCTTTCTTGGGCAGCTTTCTGCATTAACACTCTCACACTGGTAAAGTTAACAGTAGGAGAAAAAGTTTCTCCATAATTGACTCCCATCTCCTGACTATATCCTTTGGCAACATACCGGGCCTTATATTTGTCAGAACCATCAGCATTAGATTTAATTGCATAGACCCATCTAACCCCCACTGCTTTCTTGCCTTCAGGCAGAGTGGTCAGAGTAAATGTGTTGTTCTCCCTCAATGATTTCATCTCTTCATCCATCGCATCCATCCACTCTTTTGAGTTGGATGAAGTCACAGCCTCTGTGAAAGTTTGAGGTACATTTGAAACAATTTTATAACAGTAATCAATGTTGATCTGTGCCTGATCACTCTCCACCCCATAAAACTCCGGTCTTCTTCTCTCTCTACTAGGATATCTCCTCTCTCTACTCAGAGGATCTGGAGAGAGTGATTCTGCCTTGACTTCAACTGACTGTGCATTTATCTGACTTGAGCTTAACCCACTCTCTGCAATGTCACACTGCTTGGGTTTGTCTGGATTCAGTCGGTTGTACTATGCTGCACAACAGCATCATCATCAGACTCATAGTCAATCTCATGGCTCTCATCATTAGACATAAATCTTACCAGTCTGTGTTTCATTACTTTTCTACTGTCAGGATAGTAGACCATGTAGGCTGGACTGTTCTTATCATACCCAACAAAAATGCCTTTGTCAGATCTTGAATCTAATTTCTTTCCGTCCTGTCTATAAACATAACACACAGTACCAAAAATCTGCATCCTAGACACATTGGGTCTCCTTCCTGTCAACATGAAGTAAGGTGTCTGTCTGATGCGGTTGTTGTAACACCTATTCCTCACCATCGCTGCTGTCTGGACTGCATACGGCCATAGCTCCTTGGGTAACTGGCTTTCCAAGAACATACATCTAGCCATGTCAAACAGAGTCCTCCAATTGCGTTCAGCTGTACCATTCTGGTTTGGTGAGTATGGTGCTGATGTTTCATGCCTAATCCTATTCTGGCGGAGTAGTGCTTGGTAGCCCTGTCCAGTAAATTCAGTACCATTATCAGATCTGATACATTTAACTTTACCATAAGGAGCTACATCAGCTAAAAACCTCTCTGTAGCTTCCACAGTATCACTTTTGTGCTTTAAAAAATACACAAACTGCACTGGAATAGTCATCAGAAAAGGAAAGTGCATACCTATAACCT
>NW_023417140.1:5031-6170 GCF_002922805.2 Oryzias melastigma | reverse complement strand
TGGCCGCAACGGAAACACTCAATGTCTCTGCTCTCCACATTTCGCATCTTTGAGCCTGCAGGGGCACCAGTTTTCTGCGCTTGGGCACCCATGACATTGTCCTGTGCGCATACCTTCAGTGGTCTCATAACTTCGCAATTTGGTCTTAAAATCTACGAAGGAGAGGGTCTCATCTCTTTGAGTAACAAAAATGGAAAAAGGCTTGAAGGACTCTGGCAATCCTTTTAAGACCATTGCAACTAGTAGTCCATTGCTCAAAACTTCTCCAGCATTCCTCAGTGCTGTGATTGTGGTCTCGGCACGTATGACGTAATCAGTCACACTCTCACCACTTAGCTTTTGCAGGGAAGTCAGTTCTGTGTAGAGACTCACAATGCGGGGTTTTCCTTTGCCAGCATAATAGTCCTGCAATATCTTGAGAGCGCCACGCCCATCATCTGCAGCCTCTCGCATGACCAGGGACAAACTTTTGTCGTCAAGAAATTGGATCAGTTCAGCATATGCTTCAGCATTTTTTGCTGCATCCTCAGCCAGTGTGTCTTCATCCGCATCAACAGACGGTTCATTTAGGATTGTATCCTTCATTTTCTGTAATCGCAGATGTCCCAAAAACTTTGTCTCCCACAGTTCATAATTCTTTTCGTCTCCATCAAACACAAGACGAGACCAACGTGAACTTGTCCTTTCACTCATGGTGCTGGCACTCCAAAAACTTTGAGACGGTAGTTTGTCGAGCTGTTTTGCTACTCACACCATGTCTGCGCAAACATCAGCGCACCTGGGCCCATAACCTGTTGAACTGGGCTTCACACCAGGGCAGGAAAAACACATTGGGACACAGTCTGCAGTCAGAACATACTATCACCTGTTTATTGGTGCAGGTAAAATTTAAATAGGCAATGACATGACAAGGAAAACACCTGAGAACAATCTTCAATAATTGGGAGCACACCCATTGGACAATCAACCTGACAACACCAGGAATTTTGCAACAAACTCACTTTATGTAATTTCATAGTTGGAAACTGTGACTCTGTCTTCACGGTGAAATAACACATTTAACTGATAAATGTACAACTGTGTAATTAAAGTTTATATATTTTACACCGTTTTTGTTTCAAATTTCCCATTTTAGTAGT
>NW_023417140.1:0-857 GCF_002922805.2 Oryzias melastigma | reverse complement strand
ATAAAAACAAACAACACAAAAGAACAGCAGTAAGCCTAAACAACAGCAGATACATAAACAGACAAAAGAAGAAAATACATTTCATAGAACAAAATAATTTAAATAAACAAACTTAAAAGATAAACTTAAAAAGATATATTGTAAATATTTTTTTATCAGAACTGGCAGCTGTATCAAAGAAAACCTTTATAAAGAACAACAGGCACATCAATAGTTATATAATCCAGAAAAGGCTTCCTTATTTTAAAGAAGTTAGCAGTGGTGGAGTGCACTACACACGTTAAGTGGTCTAATGGGATGTGGTCCATTATTATTTTCAGCCATCCATATAAGGTCGGGGGCTTCTCAGAAATCCAGTTCAACAGAATATTTTTTTCTTGCACAAAAGGTTAGTATAATGAATAACTTTCTGCGAGCTGTATTCTTAATATGTGTGTTAGGGAGACCAAGGATGGATGTGACTGGCTCTGGGGTAATATTTATTTTTAACGTTTGCTGCAATGCATAGGCTATCAATATCCAATATATTTTTTTTTTCAGGGCAGGACCAGTAGCAATGTGTTTGTGTACCAGAAATATTTTTACATTTGGGGCATAATGATGTAACAGTGGACTTAAATTTAGAAAGACAATTTGGTGATAGATGTCCATCCATCCATCTTCTTAACCGCTTCTTCCCTTTCGGGGTCGCGGGGGTGCCGGAGCCTATCCCGGCTACTGATGGGCGAAGTCGGGGTACACCCTGGACAGGTCGCCGGTCTGTCGCAGGGAGGTGTGATTGTCCAGTTCACTTTCGGCTTATCCCTTTCGGAGTCGCCACAGCGTAACAGCACCCACTGTTTGGCATCAGTGATTTG
>NW_023417139.1:19602-25256 GCF_002922805.2 Oryzias melastigma | reverse complement strand
TCAGCCATTTCCATTTCAAGGTCTGCTTGATTTACTCCTGGAAATCTGCTCAACAAAGATGGGTTAATCTCCAGGGGTGTGACAGGGAAAGACAGTGTCATTCTTTCCTTTCGGAACTCGCAAAACCTGCTCCGAAACGCAGTTTGCATATCAACAATCGCACCTTGTAAATAATCACCGTTGAGTGTGTGATCGTGATGGGCTTCTTTGAATTCTCGCAGGGAGGGGAAGTGGAGGAGCGTTCCTCGATGGACATCTTTAGCAAAGACAGTCAGCTTACGCTCGAATGACAAAACAGCTTCCAGCATTTGCAGCGCAGTGTTTCCCCGCCCCTGGAGACTTTCATTCAGCTTGTTTAGATGGCTTGTCATATCCACCAAAAAGTGCAGTTTTTCGAGCCACTTGGTATCTTCCAGTTGCGGGTAATTCAGGTCTTTGCTTTTCGGGAATGTTTTCACGTGTTCTAAACAAGCAACAAAGCGACGCAAAACTCCAAGTGTTTGTCCGTTGCGGTGTCCTGTGCAGGTGTTTTGCGTCACGCTGTGTTTTTCTTTGCGCTCTGAAGCACAGACGTCTACATTTAAATGTAGGTAATGACTTTTTGCTCTACCATGACCTTTTTAAAGTTATAAAACTGCTGTTGTAATATAAATTAGAGCACTGGAAGCTCCGCGCTACAGCTGACGGGCGAATACTGGTGACATCATCGAACGGAAGTGACGTCTGAATTCAGAGACACTATTTTTCCATGAGTCTCCGTTTGGAAGGCTAAATGTAGGGGAGGGGAGAAGGGAAGAATTCGGATTGGGCCTTAGATTTGCCATAAATATTTGAAACCAAAATAAAACATTTTGAAAAAAATGTTGGTGTTTGGCCCAAAAAAAATGTAAAATGCAATGTTTTTAAAATAAACTTAATTAATTTCAGCTTCAAATTTTGTTTTTTTTTTTAGGCTTCAAAACTCAAAATTTCAATTTCAAACCTTTATTTTTTAGTATCATCTCTTTTTTCGAATCTGAAAATGTCAGTTTCAGAATTTTTGGCCCCATCATGGCACGTTGGGGCGTGGCTAACATGAAGGACCAATCAAAATCGATGAGGGTGGTAACTTCAGTTCCGATGTGTTCAGTGACTCTGAGAACTGTGATAATTACGATTAGAAAATGGCTTTTTAGTCTGTGCTATGACAGTCTGACTGTTCTAGCCCGTTCAAAGCGCCGTCTTATTGAGTTAAATACTGGCGTAGAAAACGCCCTTATACTTGGATAAAATAGCTATGTGGTGGGTCGCCTTTATTAAGCCTATCTTATACAGCCTTATTATGTCTTGTTGCATACCAGGCACCAGGGCTGAAGTTATCACCCTCATCAATTTTGATTGGTCCTTCGTGTTAGCCCCGCCCCAGTGCACCACAACGGGGCCAAAAGTTTTCAAACTGAAATTTTAACTTTTGAAACCTAAAAAACAGAACATTTGAAGCTCAAAATAATTAAGTTTAGAAAAGAAAGAAGTTTTGGACATTTTGCTCTTTTTTTTGGCCAATCACCAATATTTTTTTACATTTACTTTATTTGGGTTTCAAATATTATTGGCCCAAATTTAGCTCCATACAGTTCCAGCTTAACACTGCCATTCAAAGTACCATCTACGTCTCTTAAGTCTGTTTTATAGTTTACATTTATGTTTATAATGTTTTTTGCACTTATGAAAGTTATTACTTTAATGTTTAAGATGTAGCATTATTTACAACCTACTTTTAAGGTTGCAAAACAGAAAATTAACTTTTGAGGGATTAATTATGAATGCTTTTTGAGGTACATTCATGTTACCTGTTGCACTTTAAGTGACAGGCAGCAGAATGTTACAGTTTGGGAAAGAGCACACATGTTGCACTATAAGGAAGCAAGTTTATGTGCATCTTTTTTTACTTTACAATGCATGTACATGTATGAATTTTTGTACAAAAAGGAATGAGATTAATACTTGTTGAGACAATAAACTAAAAGAGTTATTTGCAAATTTAACTACACATTGTAATGAAATAAAAGGACAGAAAATTGAAATATTGACTGAATGTTTTTGCATGTTCGGACCCCGGTCTACCAAGCTGACAGAGTTACTGGACCTCTCGCCAAATTAGTTGGAGACCCCTGCTTTAACTAGACGGTCAAGTGGTAATGGCTGCGGACTCACATTCAGCAGGTCATGAGTTCGAATCCCGCTCAGGAGTAGTCCACATTATAAAATTTTTTTTCTACTTTTAAATTTTATTTTTACCTCAAAACTGTTCAATGCAGGTGANTCTCGCCAAATTAGTTGGAGACCCCTGCTTTACAGCATCGAGACTAGTCGTCTATATTGGTGAGAATACATCTAATTGGTGCAGCTTGGACACTTTGTCAGTGAAGAACCCAGGGTCATTGGGAGTTTTAGGTCTTTGATCTTCAGACACCCTCTCCAGGGTGACCCAACCGAAGTTGATCAGGCCCCGGTTTGTGTCCAAGCAAAGAAGTAAAACACTCCTCTCTTGATCCAGAACCATCTAAAGGCTTTTTCAGCTGCCTCCCTGATGTTTCTTCCCCTTCTTTCCAGCAATCCTCTGGTGCCAAGGAGCCTGAATGCTCGATGCATGGACTGTCCTGAGAACCCCCTGCAGCTTACTTCCATTGGCTTCCATCCAGCCTCTCTGCATTCTTTCACCAGATCAAGATTTTTGGCCTTTCTTTTGCTTATGAGCCTCCACTATTCGATCTTCCCAAGGAACCGTCAGCTCCAACAGCACAACCTAAGTTACAAAGTAACTTTCTTCCTCCAATAGATTAAGTCTGCATGGGTCCACGGACATCACTAGGAAATTATTCCCACTGACTTGTATGGTTTTGTATGGCTATGTGTCGTTTTCTTGACAACTTACCCTCTACACAGCCCTCACAGAAAGAAGGTTCTTTTTCTGCAGAGTAGTCAACTCCCTTCACTACATCTTTCAGTTCTTTCAGCTTAGTGGTGTGACCGCGGTGCTGGTGCCAAAGGCGAGCTGCGACTGATGCACCTGTTGCAGCATGCTGTGCAGGTGAAGCTCCTTCCACATCCAGCTGGTCCAAATCGTCAGATCTTTGTGTTCCTATTCCTTGTAGAGTTCCATCTTCACCACCTCTATAGCAACGTGATGTTTTGAACTGTACGGCATTTCCTTTCTTTGTTGCTGCTCCACTGAATAAAGATTTCCAGAAAGTTTGGGAACATATAGAACATCAAACATGATGGCATTTTTCACTTGGCTGACTGTTAGAGTAATTTCTGCAAAGACAAATACTTTTAGTAAAAGTAAAGCAGACATGAGCCAGAGTGAGATTTTCTCGCAAGGAGACCAGAGTCGATTTGATGCTATCACCAAATCTGCTGCATGTTTGCAAAGACTCTTCATTTATTAGAATTTTGGTTTCCTAGCTTACAGAAAAGACTTAAATTTTAAGATTAGATCAAAATGACACCTTTTTGCAGACATGGGAAAACAGTCTGAGACAGTCCTTTCAGTTCCCACATTTCTGCTTCCTCCAGATGGTATGAAGAAAGGAAGCAAAGAAAAAATCCCAGCACAACCTTCAACATGCAGGTTAACAAGAAGAAAAATAGTAAAAGTCTTTTAGATTGATAAAAACATATACATTCAACACTGACTTTGAATGTCATTCTCATTTTGACATTGCCATGTCCTCGGGCTTCAAACACCAAGTTCACAGACTGTGTTTCTGAGGAATGCTGGTAGTCTTGAAGAAAGTTTTTTATCACACGTCATGTGCTTTGATGCTCCAGAATCTCACATATCATGCTTTTGGCCTTGTGGTTTTACATATATATTTTTATGTATGTATATATATACAGCAGGTTGTAGAGACTCACAAGATTAAATGGTCAATGGTTATATCAGAAAGACAATATTCTTTTTTCTTTTTCAGAGGCAGCTGTGGTGCAGTGGTAGAGCTGTTGACTCTTGATCAGAAGATTGGGGGCTTGATGCCCGCCTATGTGTCGAAATGTTCTTGGGCAAGACACTGAACCTCAGGTTGTCTTTGGTGGAAGGTTAGTAAGACTGTTCGGCAGTGAAGCTGCTGTGAATGGGACTGTAAAGGGATTCAGACCATTGAGGAAATGTACACATGTATACGCCATTTTATCATTAGTCAGGATTGCTCAGAGTGATGGCTGGAGCCTCTGCTTTTTCATGTTTTTAGATGAAGCTGACCTGGTGTAAAATCAGGTGTAGGACCTGTGCAAGATTATATCCAGTTTGATCCACAGAAGTGTTTGGTAGAGCAACTCCAGCTTCTTATGTCTTTGTTTTCATAGTACTGCAAATCATAGTTTATGAGATTGTGGGGATTTTATAATATTCAGGTTTTTTTGTCTTTGTTTTTTCTTGGTGTATCTTGGTTTTTGTACGTCTGTGTTTATGTGTGTCCCTGTCTTTCCATGTGGTCTGCAGTGTGTGTGTTCATTTCTGTATTGAGGCATGTGTTGGTAAAACTTCCTCTAAATTTGAAGCCTTACATGTTCAAATCTATTAAAAATAATAAAACGCATTCTTGGTTCCTATGGGAATAAGGCGTTCCTCAGTAGAACAAAGTTTGATCTAAACCCCGCCCACATTTGGTCTGTATTTAAGGACTGAGACGGTCTCAGTCAGCAGGATTTCAGCTCCAGCTGCTTTCACCTCTCCAGTGAGTTTTTTTCTTGATATTATAGTTTCATTTATTTGACTTTTTTCAACAAATGTTTATTTCAAACGAGGTGAAGGTCTTTGTCCTGTTTTAGCACTCCCAGATCTTTGGAAAGTTCTCTGTGTTTGTTTCACAGGAAAATGTTCAGACTTTGGTGTATTTGATGTTCCTAGTTTGATTCTGAACTATTTTCCAGTCTCGTCCGGCTCCAGACCGTCTTCAGAGGAAACAACTTCTCTCTCAAGTTTAAAAGACTTTTCCTCCTTCAGCAACAAGCTCAGGTTTGTCACATTTCTGAGGTTCTCAAAAGTCAATGACTGCTGTGTCTTTGTAAGTTACAATGAACAAAGCAGAACATCTGCTGTTCATATTTTCAACTGTCTTTCTAAAAAGGTGATTTTTTTTCTATTTTAGTTTTAGCTTCCAGTCATCAACAACATGTCTGCGACAGCACCAATCGCCGTTGTTGGTGGAAATGGAGGAACCCCATTTATTTACTGGCCTGGACAAACTGGATCAGTGCTGAAACAGCTGGATGTGTGGGTCGGAGAGCATCAAGTGGGTTGTATAAAGATCACCATGAATGACGGGTCTGGGAAGACATTTGGCCAAACCCATAATGAACATTCGTCTTTTTCTTTTGATAAAGACGAATACTTTTCCTCACTCACTCTTTGGTCCAACAATGCTGGAGATCATCTGGGGGGAATTAGATTGAAAACCACGAATGGCCGACCGTTTCAGGTTTTCCCAACTGGTGGGAAGCCTCAACCGGCACCAACAGAAGTAGATGTTGGATCTGGAAATTGTTTTGGAGTTCTGGGGAGAGCAGGATCTGAAATTGATGCATTTGGGTTCATGTTCATCAAAAATACTTAGGAAACTCGTTGCAGAGGGCTAGTTGATAAAAACCCTCTGGGTTCAGCTTCTTCATGA
>NW_023417139.1:4529-14065 GCF_002922805.2 Oryzias melastigma | reverse complement strand
TCCGTACGGACCACGGATAATCCGTGATCCGCAACACCCCTACCCATTAAAATAATTTTATGAACACATGTTAGTGTGTGACTACATTTATTTTTAGACTAGACTTGAACTCCCTCTTTCTTATTTCATATTAAGACACGTTGAAAAAAATGACTTCTTTTTATCGATTGTTTACATTCAAGATTCTATTTTATGTTTCGACTTCCGATAAAGAGAGCACCGCCACTTCTTGTTGTCCACTTAAAGCACTGACCTGGACCATGGTATAATGCACTTTAACAGTTGGTCTGGGACCAGAGATGCAAATTTCATTTCAATAAAAACTCATTGAATCCTTGAGGATGGCTTCTACAAATGGATAATGATCCTAAAAACACACCACAAAATCCACACTGTCTTCCATTAAGAGGAGAGACTGAAGGTTTTGCAGTGACCTTCTCAATCCCCTGACCTCAACATCATTAAAAATCTATGGATAGACCTGAAAAGAGTAGAGCGTAACAAACATCCCAGAAGTCTGAAAGAACTGAAGACTTTTGTAAAGAAAACTGGATGAAGATTCCTCAAACAAGAACTGAGAGACTTGAAAGTGTTACTTGCCAAGGTACTATCTCTGCAGTGTGCACAAACTTTTGCACACACCATTATTTATTTTTTGTTATATTGAAAGGGTAAATGATGGAAATAAAGCCTATTTTTCTGACATATTAAAAGAATGTCTCACCTGTAAACTGAAGCCTTTAGAAGATGTTTTCAATCTTTCCTTGGGTTCTTTATGTACAATAATATGACATTTTACCTGGGGTGTCCAAACTTTCAATCCCCACTGTCTGCAGAGCTCTAGACTGAATGTTTGTACTGGTTGCACCAGTGCACCTAACCTTTTTACTTGGGTGCACCAGCACAAAAGTTTGATGCACCAACCCTCTCGACCTCATTGCTATTAATACAGATCTTTCTGTTTTATTTTTTTTTTTATCAATTATCTGCATTAAGAATTGAAAAATGATTAACTGACAAACTGTTAAATATAAAGCGCTTCATTTAAAACAGAGTTCTACAATAATGACAAACTACTAAATTTATATAGTATATAAAAATGAACAAAAATGTGCATTTTGAAAAAGCTTAAATTTGTGACACTAAGTGAAATGGGTGAACCTAAGTCTCCCTGCTCTGCTCCATTCTGAAGCATCCACTTGTAGACAAATAGATCCATGAACGTCTTTGTTTTCCTGGTCTGAGTTGGGATCTGGATCTAATGGTTGAGGTACAGTTGGGTCATTAAGATATTCTGCTGAGAGTGGCCTGCTGTTAATGACTGCCATAACTTCATACAAAAACGTTCGCAATGATGCAGTGTCCAGTCTTTTTGCTGACAGCTGCACTTCCTGGTTCGCCGGCCCTAGAGACACACCGGCGGGAGATTTACTGTCGGGCTAACAACAGCGTCGACCTCGTGCTCACACGGTGACGTTTTCACGTTCCTTTACTTAGCTCAGTCAGGTGTTGACAGTGATCTCCCGCTGCATCCGCTCGCGCTCGGGCTCGCAGCTCTGCGACGTTGCTCCACCGGTCCCGTGCTTCCTCTTCGGACACGAACTACAGGTTGCTCCCGCGCCTCTCCAGCCGTGCTCTCTCTGTCGCAGGGCGGATTTGGTCCGTGGTTCCTGCGTCCAGTCTGGGAGTGCGAACTCTCTGCGTCCTTCCACTCTGCGCTTCCGTGGGCCCCCAGTTCAGTCTCCTGCTCTGTCTTAAGTGTTCGCCAGGTGTGACTGAGCACAGCTGAGTTTCATCATGTCATTAGCCCGTTCAGTCCCATCTCATTTCAAAACAAATAAAAATCACCACAAAGCATGCACATAAATGTATAAAACAAACCACAAATCAATAAAACACAATGAGTGGACAAACTGAACAGTTTAATTTCTGACAGTTGCATAGTAGATGAAAGCCAAACAGGAATTATTGCTGCTGTCTGCATGTTGCCCTCTTGACGAATAACTCTGTTTTTTGTAGCTGCTGTTGCCATTTCTTGGGCTTGAGCTGGATTTCTTTGGTTTGGTCTTTCATTACTTGAGTTTGTCTTGTCTTGTGGTGGTCTGTGCTCTTCCTTGCTGCGATCTTCATGTAGGCAAGTTGGATGCCTTTTTTTGCACTTCTCACAAATGCTTCTGTTATTACAGCCTTTTGATTGATGGCCAGGCTTGAGGCAACCAAAACATAGCTTTTCTGTTTGAATGAACTTGACTCTGTCTGCAACATCTTTTTCCAGAAAGCTCCTGCAGTTATGAAGACTGTGTTTGGGTTTCTTGCAAAACGTACAAGTTAAAGTTGTCCTTTCTTGTGATGTGGTAGCTAAGGTTTTAGCTCCTATGTTTCTTTGTCTTGTAGCCTTCAATCTTTCTGAACTGTCGGACTTACTTTGCTTTAGTGACTGCAGTGACGTAACCGGGTTACAAGCAATCTTTGCTTCTCTTGCTAAGAATGAGACAAACTGGCTGAAAGTTGGAAATGTGTTGGTTTCTTCTTCAATTTCAATAACCTTGCGGTTCCAGCTTGCAGTGAGCCAATCTGGTAACTTGGAAAGGATCTTTCTGTTCTCATTACAGTCGTTTAATATCTCCAATGCCTTTATATGGACCATGGCTGCTTCACAACTGCGTAGGAAATCTGCAAAGTCTCTGAGTTCAATACTGTCTCTTGATGTAATTTTGGGCCAAGCATGAAGCTTATCTCTATAGGCTTTTGCTATAGTGAATGGATTTCCGTATCTTTCATCAAGTACCTTCCACGCAGCAACATAAGCAGACTCAGTTCCATGCAGGAAGTATCCATCCAGTGCACTCAGCTTGCCTGCTTACATATCTGCGAAGGTAGAATATCTTCTCAGTTTCTGGGATGTTCTTTTGGTCAATGAGTGTGTGGAAAGAGAGCTTCCAATCACTATATCTTAATGGATCTCCACTAAAGATTGGTGGTTCTGGAACAGGTATTCTACTAGCATTTAAGGCACCTGCTAGCGCTTCAACAAGCTCTGCTGTATCATCATCTGGAGGTGTGGTTGCAGCCTTTGAAGTACTATGCTCTTGCAGTGAGGGAACACTTATATGTGTGCAGGCTTTACTTTGTGTGACTGTCTTAGTAATGTTTTTCTTGTGTTCCTCTGTAACACTCATTTTGTCGTACACTTGCATTCTTGCTTGAGCTGCACGATGATCTTTCACTTTTTCTAAGTGCTGCAGCTTTCTTTTCCTTTCCTCGAGTGATCTTTGCAGGGCTATATATTCTTGTTTAGCTTTGAGATTAGCTTCATCTTCTTCTCTTTTCATTCTCAGCCTAAGTTCTTCTGCTTCTCTGTCTAAACAAAGTCTCTTGGCTAAGGCTTCTTGCTCTGCTGCTCTTTTCCTAACTTCAACTTCAAGTCTTTCAATCTCTATTTGTTCCCTTTCTTGTTCCTCCAAAACCTTTAAGACAGCTTCGCTTGCAGCTGCATCTGCCAGGGCTTCTTGGTGTTTTACAGAGGATCTGCTGGAACGTTCAGAAGTGTGAGACTTACTGATAGTTGACTCAAAGAAGGAGCCTACTTCTGGCTAATCTTGGTCCTCTTCTGTTGCCTTTCCTTCCATGTAACTTCCTGCTTTGGATACAATAAACTTAGAAATCTGCACACAAACATCCACTTTGCAACGTGATTCTTGATCAGGAGCTGTGAGCTGGCGTAAGTCATTGTATGCCTGCTGCAAATCTGTAGAAAGGCCTGCAACATCACCCATAATATCATTAAGAAGTTCTTCAGTTAAAGGTTCTGATTGTGACAATAGCTGCTTAGATGATTTGGCACGTGTTCTCCATTTTTCAAAAATGTAGTTGACCTTCTGCTGAAGCCCATTAATGCTCTTCTCTGTAAGAATTTTGATCCTTTTGCTTCTCCGTACTTCAGTTTCAAGCTGCTGTGGGACTTCAGGATTGGAAACTTGTTCTTCATCGGAGTCATTTTGAAAGTCTGCACTGGGTTCAGACTGAATAGAGGTCTGTCTTTTTTAGTCATTCTAGATTTTGATTAATAAAATGCACTTAAATCACTAAAGGCTAAATGTCTTTCTTTGATGTCCAACATCCAAAAATTCAAATTACATGCAATGTCAACATTTAACTATAAGAATATTGTAAAAATGCAACTTGGACAGTTCAAAATACCCGAAATAATTATTTCAGTAATTACTCAAAATAGCATTTTCCAAACTTGAAGTTATAACTAAAATGTACCAATATGAAATAAAATATATCGGCCCTTTAAATTTAAATTAAATGTTTAGACTACTATACAACTAGTATCCGGACACACTATATGTCCTGTGCCAGTATCTTATGTCCAGATATCTCCAGATATGCTACATGTTTTAATATGTACCAGAAATGGTCGGGATTCTTCTGATATTTAAGGAAGTATCCCCAAAAGATATTTATAAAAAAGTGCTTTTCATAAGTAGCTGAAACACTTCACAATTAAAAACAGAAACGCAAAAGCTCAAGTGAAAACTCAACCCACCCTTTACCCAACCCCCATATATCCCCCACATATCCCAAGATATGGCACATGGTCATCACTCAGGATATGCATCAGAAATGGGTAAACACTTAGAAAAATAGGAACTACAGAAATGACTCTGACCTTTTTCAGTATATTGACACCAGATATTACCAGATATGACTCCAGGTCAGTTTCCAAACTTGTATATGACCCAAATAAGATACAACTAGTATCCGGACACACTATATGTCCTGTGCCAGTATCTTATGTCCAGATATCTCCAGATATGCTACATGTTTTAATATGTACCAGAAATGGTCGGGATTCTTCTGATATTTAAGGAAGTATCCCCAAAAGATATTTATAAAAAAGTGCTTCTCATAAGTAGCTGAAACACTTTACAATTAAAAACAGAAACGCAAAAGCTCAAGTGAAAACTCAACCCACCCTTTACCCAACCCCCATATATCCCCCACATATCCCAAGATATGGCACATGGTCATCACTCAGGATATGCATCAGAAATGGGTAAACACTTAGAAAAATAGGCACTACAGAAATGACAAGATTCTGACCTTTTTCAGTATATTGACACCAGATATTACCAGATATGACTCCAGGTCAATTTCCAAACTTGTATATGACCCAAATAAGATACAACTAGTATCCGGACACACTATATGGCCTGTGCCAGTATCTTGTGCCCAGATATCTCCAGATATGCTACATGTTTTGATATGTACCAGAAATGGTCCGGATTCTTCTCATATTTAAGGAAGTATCCCCAACAGATATCTATGGATTCTGGCTCTTTTCACGCAGTGTTCATTCTTTGATTGTGGTGAACATCTTTGAATTTCTGCAGAGGAACTTCATGCTTTCCTGGATTTTTCTACACTTACAATAGTTTGTTTCCAAAAGTCCAACATGAAATCCAACATTTCTACAAGTTTCTAAATGTGATTTTTGTTCCTGATGTAGCGTTCAAAGGGGTGAATATGAAGTATTCAATCCCAAAGTTGGTTGAAAAATAGAAATTTTATTAAACTGAAATTTAATAAAATTATCCTCGGGGCACCACCTTCATAATGAAGGAAAATATTACTCAGTAATGATCAGCCGCTACTTGTAAGCAATAAAGTAATGAATTAATCAGTCTCTCAACTTTAGCGTAAGTGTCTTTACCCTTGAAGGGACTTAAGTTTAAGTTTATTAAATTAATATGGCACTTTAAAATGACCTCAGTCAAACAAGGCGCCGCACATTAAAAGTTCAAAGAACAATAAAATCACGGCTAAAAAGTTAAAAACAGATAAAAATAGAAATAAATTACATTACATAAAATACATAAAAACACCAGATTAAAAACAAAGATACAACAGTAAACAATAAAACACACCAGCAGAGCAGAGTCTCATACAGTGTCAAATGCCTGGTGGTAAAAATGGGTTTTAAGAAGTGTTTTAAAAATGGACAGTGAGGACGCCTGCCGAATGCTCAGTGGTAAAGCGTTCCACAGCTTCGGTGCACAGATTGAAAACGCTCGTTCCCCCCTGAGCTTCCTCTTGGACCTCGGTACCTCCAGGAGAAGCTGATCAGCAGACCTGAGGCTCCGGGTCGGGGTGTAGGGACAGAGAAGCTCAGAGAGGTACGGCGTTGCACAGTTGTTTAAAGATTTAAAAACAAATAAAAGAATTTTAAAAAGAATTCTGAAATTCACAGGCAGCCAGTGAAGGGTAGCCAGGATGGGGGTGATGTGGTCCCTCTTACACGCTCCAACCAGAACCCAAGCCGCAGCGTTCTGGACCAGCTGGAGACGTGAGAGGGTCGACTGGCTATCTCCAAAATAAAGAGAGTTACAGTAATCCACCCGGGATGTGATAAAAGCACGGATTACTGTCTCAAAATTTCGTTTAGATAAAAATGGTTTGGCCTTCACCAGCTGCCTCAGATAAAAGAAGCTGGATTTTCCCACTGAGCTGACTTGACCATCAAGTTTAAAATCACTGTCCATCTTAAAACCCAGATTTGACACGGACTGTCTGAGATGAGGAGTCAAAAGGCCGAGCTCCACTGAGGAGGGGTCACAGGAGCTGCTAGGACCAAACACCATCACTTCTGTTTATTATCATTAAAACTTAAAAAGCTGAGGGCCATCCAGTCTTTGATGTCTTGGAGACAAGACAGTAGTATTGTAACGGAGCCTCCTTTCCTTATTGGTAGATAAATTTTGACTATCGTCAGCATAACAATGACAGGAGACTCCGTGTTTTCTGAGGATGGAGCCCAGGGGAAGGAGGTACAGGGAGAATAAAAGTGGTCCTAGAATAGAGCCCTGTGGAACCCCAAACAACAGTGGAGCAGTTGAGGAGTAGGATCCTGACATGCTCACAAAGACAGTCCTGTCAGTTAAATATGATGAAAGCCAGTCGAGTTCGGTACGACAGATTCCAGCCAAACCCTTCAACCTGGACAGTAAAAGATTGTGGTCCACAGTGTCGAAAGCTGCCGACAAGTCCAGCAAAAGGACAACAAAGTTTCCATCATCTGTTGCCCGGAAGATGTCATTAAAAACACTCAGCAGCGCAGATTCTGTGCTGTGATGGGTTTTAAAACCGGACTGGAACTTCTCCAGGACATCATTCTTGGTTAAAAGGGATTGCAACTGAAGGTACACCACGTTCTCCAAAATTTTTGAAAGAAAGGGTAACCTTGAGATGGGCCTAAAATTGGCTAAAACAGAGTTGTCGAGGTTTGCCTTTTTAATCAAAGATTTAATAACAGCATGTTTAAAACTTGTGGGTATCACACCCGTTGACAAACTAGTGTTAATAACAGTGAGAATCAACTGCCCTATGCTGGTGAAAATTTGTTTAAAAAAGCGAGGGGGGGGGCGCTAGCAAGACCAATGGAGTGAAGACGCTCTCTTTGAGGCTCCTGCACATTTCATCTTAAACTTCATAAAACTAGACACCTGCATTACCAATTTTGTGTCTTACAAGATTCCAAGATCGTTTACTACTGATAGCCCAAAAAAAAAAAGACGGTAGAAATTGCATATATGGCTGCAAATCTACGAAAGTACAAATACGAGGCCTCATCACACACCAGGCCCAGTGCAGCCGCGGGAAGAAGCCCCGAAAACGGCGCTAGCCAAATGGCTAATCCGAAGGCTAACATGGATTCTACAGCCATCAAAGCAGATATCCTAGCTTCGCTGCGACGGGATATATCCACCAATATCACACAAGAGATCAAGAATGCACTAGCAGACAACTTTGCATCATTGAAAAGAGATCTCCAAGATGTAAAGAACGAGATTAATAACAGCACCGTCGCCATTCTGGCGGAACTGGATCAGGTGAAAAGCGACGTAAAGTTAGTGAGCGATGGCTTATCTGTATGGAGTGACGAAATGGTGGTGATGCAAGGAACTGTGACTTCTCTCAAAAAAGAGGTGCATGAGCTTAAAAACAAATGTGAGGATTTAGAAGGGAGAATGAGCAGAGGAAACATCAGGATTATCGGAGTTGCCGAAACCCAAGGATCCAGTACTCCGGAGGCTGTCTCTTCCCTCCTGAAAGAAGTACTTCGACTGGGCAGAGAAGTACGAGTTGACCGCTCTTACCACAGTCTGACCCAACGGAGACCCGGCGACGCCCCACGCGCCATAATCGCCAAACTTAACAGTGAAGGAGACGCGGCGGATATCCTGAGAAGAGCACGCAAAGGAAAACTACAGTATAAAGGGAATCCAATCGCAATTTTTCCGGATTACACCGCCAGCATCGCTAAAGCCCGGGCCGCCTTCACGGAAGTAAGGAAGATGCTCCACAACAAGCCTGGAATCCGCTACGGGATTCTATATCCAGCCAGATTCCGCGTGTCTCATAACAACACGGAAAAAGAGTTCGTGGATGCCGCCGACGCTATGAGCTACGTTAAAGAAAACATTCTCCAGTCCAGAGAAGAAGGAGATATGTGACTGCCGCAATTTCTGAACTTTTTGCTTGTTATAAAGCAAAGCAAGCCGTGAGTACTGTTCAAAATAATGTGTCTATGTGTGACAGTTTCTGTGCAGGGGCTTAAGGTAATTTCTTTTTACTGGCAAGGACATTGTTCACTGCATGCCTATTGTGATCACTCGCCCAGCAGCTCAACCCTGAATCATATATGTTTGGGTTACATGGAAAGAGAAAAACTCAAGATAGATTTACTCAGGGACTTTTTGATTTGGTGTTCCACTATTCCTGTTCAGACCCTCTTGTTCCCCAGGGGTCGCCTAATAGGAAAAGTTACTGTGTTCATGCGTTCATGTTTAATTTTTTGTTTGGTTTTATTTTCTCACTATGCAAACAAATGGGTAAAACTACAGGGACAGCACATGTCAGCTACACCTTCATAAGGTCTGATAGCTTCTTAAAATGGCCCCCCTCAAGGTCATAAGTTATAATTAGGGCTGTCAGATTTGTCGCGTTAAAAACGCATTAATCTGACACGTGCTTGACGCCGACAATTTTTTTGACGCATTAATCGCTGATTTTCCATAGACTGTATATAATGGGGGACCTCATAGCTCGATAGGTCCATTATTTTTACAGTCAATGGGATTTTCTCATACGTGCTTTTCCATACCGCGCGCGCAGGTGTCCCTCATTGTCCTCTCACCGGCTGCTCTCACTCGATCACGGGCGGGTCTCCAACCTCCGAGCTGCTAGCTAGAACCGGCCCGGCGCTAGGACCTGGAGAGCTCCTGCACTCTAACCCGGCTCCGGTTCGCGTCCAGTACCACTCCGGTGGTACCGGCTCGCGTCCCGAGAGCTGCGGGCCCCAGACGTTCAGAACAGCAAGCGCACCGGGGGACGTTTTAAATGTTCTGGAGGTTTAAGCGTGATCCAACCCCAGCATAGCAGTCTGTCTGCCGGCATATTCATCGTGAGCTCCGCTGGACAGGTCTCTGCATCGAGCTGCAGCCAGAGAATGCGGCGGCAGTAACAGACTG
>NW_023417139.1:0-2471 GCF_002922805.2 Oryzias melastigma | reverse complement strand
TTGGAAAAACATGACATTTATTTAAAGAGTTCATTTATGAATCCCACATTTCTTGCTTTCTCTTTGTCTTTTCCTCTTTTTATAGTCGCTCTGATAACTTCATTTGATCACTTTTTGAAAAACCTCTTCAAATCGTCATTTCATAGCTGTCAGAGTAAATGGTACAATGTCCAGTACTTTCTCTTTGCAACGTGATTGCAGGCAGGGATGCTCCTTGTCCCCCCTGCTGTTCATTATTAGTTTTGAACCTCTGGCGCAGTTAATTAGAGATGAGGAAAATATCCAGGGATTTACAATCAACGGAGAACATCATAAACTGTCAATCTATGCCGATGATGTACTATTATATGTATCAAACACTACAACAGCATTGCCACACTTTAAAGAATTAATTAGTAAATATGGCTAATTCTCAGGTTATAAAGTCAACATTGATAAAACATTAGCAATAGATATATGCAGAAATATATCACAAACCTTCAAGGATCAGAGTGGCTTTAAATGGCCAAGAGAAGGCATTAAGTATTTAGGCATTCAAATTCCCCTTTTGCTATCAGACTTGTACAAAGCAAATTACAAAATTATCATTGGAAAAATTAAAAAAGACTTGGAGCGCTGGAGCTGCCTCTGTCGCTCCTGGGCCGTGTAGAGAACGTATGGTTGGAATCCCCGACACCTGAGGCAGCAGAGCAGTCACACCTGAGGCAGCAGAGCAGTCNATTTTGGGCTATATAAATAAAATTGAATTGAATTGAATTGAATGTATGAATGTATTGCCACGACTTTTATACCTCTTCCAGATGCTCCCTATTAATATTCCAAATTCCACATTTGATGAATTAGATAAACTGTTCTCCAAATTCATATGGCAGGGTAAACGCCCAAGGATGAAGTGGCAAACATTAAAACTGTTAAAACCACAAGGAGGACTTGCTGTCCCAAATTTTAAATACTATTTTTGGGCAGCTCAAATGAGACCATTGATGATTTGAATACAGGATTGGTCAGACTCTCAGTGGCTCAATATAGAGAAAAGCCTGTGTGACAGCCAGTTGGAAAATGTAGTCTTCTCAAATGTCCCAATTAGGGATATACGTATGGGCGAGTGGACTCGGGCCACACTTATAGCATGGCGAAAAATCAAACAGTTATTCGATCTCCCACAACAAATTTCAATCTTATCTAGCACCTCCTCTCTTCAAGGTTTTACCCCTCCAGTCACAGATGGGGCTTCAAAATGTGGTCAACTCTTGGTATTAGCAAACTTTACCATGTAATAAAGAATGGGTGCATGAATTCTTTCGAACAGCTGAGAGGTCGATTTCGGCTTCCCTCTTCTGACTTTTTTAGATATCTTCAGTTGAGGAGCTTTCTAACAAAACATAGTGAATGGAAGAAATTTCTAGAACCTTCATACATTGAGGAGTTGCTTTTTAAGGCCCAACAGGGCAATGTACTGCCAAAAGCTATAAGTCAGTTTTATAAAGCATTTTTAACCTTAAACACCAATACTACCTCAAGTATAAGGAATCGATGGGAATCTGAGATCAGCACTCAAATTACAGACGAAAAATAGGAGGAGATATTCACCGAAGCACACTTGGTTTCCAACTCAGGGCTGTGGAGAGAGTTTAAATGGAAGGTAATTACACGTTTTTTTAGGACTGCAGAGATAACTGCCAAAATGAACCCAGCAAATCCAGACACCTGCTGGCGAAACTGTGGAACAGATCTTGGAACTCACACTCATATTTTCTGGTCTTGTCCAAAGATTAGCTCCTTTTGGGACGATGTATTCACTGCTCTTAATGACGTATTTAAACAACCACTAGCCAGGATACCGGAGTTGGCCTTATTGGGTATAATACCTAATCATTTTGTAGGGAGAAATAAAAAATACCTCTATAGAATTTAAAGTGGTGAATCCTGATCCACCTATATACAACACCTGGATTGTAAAAGTGAGAGAAATTTATCAGATGGAGGAAACAACACATTCTCTGAGGATTCAAAGGGATCTGTTTAGCAAAAGATGGTGTCCTGTTGTGGCTCTATTGTTCCAATAAGCTCTGCATAGTGTTTTTATTTTATTTTGTTTTATTTTATTTATTTATTTTATTTAATTAGTGTATTTGTTATTTCTGTTTAGCAACTCTAAACCTGTTCTAAATTTGTGAATTGCATGGTGTTTATGTACACGGCCTCTATATGTGTATGTATGTATATATATATATATATATATATATATATATATATATATATGTGTGTGTGTCATTGTGTAATTTACATTATATTGTACAACTCAAACTGTTTCAAAACCTTTGTAAAACTCAATAAAAATTAAGTTGAAAAAAAATTCATCATTTCATCTCTCAGTGTTTCTGGATAGTTGTGAGGTTCCAGACCAGAAGTTATTTAAAAAAAACCACTGAAAATATGAATCAGTGATTCATTAATGAATAAATAACTAT
>NW_023417138.1:0-24597 GCF_002922805.2 Oryzias melastigma | reverse complement strand
TATATATATATATATATATATATATATAGATATATATATTTATATATTAGGGCTGTCAGATTTGTGGTGTTAAAAACGCATTAATGTGACATGTGCTTGACGCTGACAATTGTTTTGACGCATTACAGTTTTTCTCAGTGACTTTGGTGCATTTCTCAGAACACCATTAACATTTGCACAGCAGTTAGTGCATTTCTCAAAACAGTTAGTGCAAACTTCAAAACCTAGTGGATAGCCTGCAAAAGCATGTCACATACTCAAAATTGATTATCCATTCCTCAAAAGCAAGTACTCATTTCAATGAAACTGTCAGTACCATCAAAATGAAAAGTCTTGACACCATCTTTATGAACAAGATAGTCAAATGGCTTTGTCATGTTTTCACTATGACAGTTTATAATTTCAGTGTTTTCCATTGCAAAAATATTTGGTGAGACCTGAAAATGCTCAAGACAGCACTATGGCCTCCTTGTACAGGCATCTGAAATGTGCAGTAAAGTCACTATAGATGTTAAACATAAAATCACCCTTTTGGTAGAGCTGTGAACAATTTACAGCACATGTAACAGTACAGTAAATCATTCTGGCACATCCAGACGTTCCTGTCTGTCTGGCCACATCTTTTCATCTATGTCACAACGGATGTTATTCCTCGCAATGCAGCGAGGAAAGTATCTCCTGGAGTGGCGAATCCATCCTGGGTCTCCAACCACCGAGCTGCTAGCTAAATCCGGCCGGCGCTAGGACCTGGAGAGCTCCTGCACTCTAACCCGGCTCCGGTTCGCGTCCAGTACCACGTCTGGTGGTACCGGCTCGCGTCCGGCGCCGCGTCCCTAGAGCTGCGGACCCCCGACGTTCCGAACAGCAAGCTCACCGGGGGACGTTTTAAATGTTCTGGAGGTTTAAGCGTGATCCAGCCCCAGCATAGCGGTCTGTCTGCCGGCATATTCATGGCGTGAACTCCGCTGGACACGTCGCTGCATCGAGCTGCAGCCAGAGAACGCGGCGGCAGTAACAGACTGTCAAACTATCCACAGAGTATCCCGCTTTTCTCAGTCTTTAATGTTTTAAAAAACAAAAGTTCATTGGAAATGATAAATCTCTATTTCATTTATTACTGTAGTTCAGCAGAGGAGGAAAAGATTTGGTCCTGAAAAAAAATGAACATGAAAGCGTTATGGAAATTTTATTTTTGATGTTTTTTTATTTTATTTTACAGAACGTTGATTGAAGTTTTGAATTTAAAATGCCCTTCACTTGGGCTTGGGCTTTTGTTAGGGATTTTATGTTACAGCCTTTTATTGTTAAGAAAGTTTATCTCAATACAATGTTACAAAATAAAGTATTTCTGATGAAAACTATTAATTTTGTCATTCTTGTTTTTATAATTAATGCAATGAAATGGCGATAGCCGTTTCAGGAATTGACGGTGAAAGCGGCGGCCTACTTTCGCGAAGAGAAGAGGTAATGCATTTCCAATGGGGGACCTCATGGCTCACTCAGTCCATTATTTTTACAGTCTATGTTTTGAATGCAAGCGCATAAGAGCGGAAATTCCACGCAGCCACTGAACGTTCCACAGTGAATGTGACAATTAAATCCATTAAATCAGCGCAGTAAAGTCAGGATTAAATGTTTGAATCAACTCTGGGATGGATGTTTGTGATGAGCCTCAGAGATGAACAACAGAGACTCACCTGTCAAAGTCAGTTACGACTGACTTAAAAATAAAACATTCTACAAAGTAGACCCCGCCCTCCTTCCTCATCCGTCCTCTTCGTTTAGGAGAGACCCGCAGCTGAACTGTCCCTCGGCCCCTCCCTCTCTCTAAACACCTGTCCGTCTCCTGATCAGCAGACAGGAGCGCCTGCACCAGCAGAGGGAGCCAATTATCTGACAGGTAGTCGACAATCATAGCTGCACAGATTAGTTTTTTCCTCCCAGCGCTGAGATGCCGCCCCCTTAGAATCGGCGCCCCGGGCAGCTGCCAGTATACCCTATGCCTAAAACCGCTACTGCAGTATAACACGCTTTATGGTAATGAAACACAGCGCTCTCTGAGGTTCTGCAGCTGGGATGCGCATGTGCAAGGTTTCTATATGAAGTTTTACTTGGCGATCTCCATGGTTCAAGGAGCATGTGCTGGATTGTTATTCTGCCTAAATAAATGTGCCAGTCCGGCACAAAAGTGCAGTGACTCTTCGTTTCCACGTCAAGAGGATACGGAAGCAACACCGTTCCCTCCATCCCTCTACAATTTAAAATAAATAACCATCCTAACAAGTGAACAGCTGGATATTTTTTTCTGTTTGAAAATACGACCAGGTCCTTTCAAGTTTGTCTCGTGCTCCTCAGACGGCTGCGTCTAATTCAGGCTGAAGCTGGAAAAGTGAAGAAGATGAAACTTTGGTTGATGATTTTTATGGAGGAGCTGTACCATTCAGTATGATACGCAACTTATAATTTATAAGCTACAATCAAAACAGTGAAAAAAAGAAAAACGAACGTTAATCAAACAAAAAAGTCCAAAGCACATAACCTCAGAGTGAAATCTATTTCTACAGAGTAAATCCTCATCTAAAAATGTCGACAGCATGCTCCTCTTGTTGTTTCAAACTGCTGCATCGGTACATTCCATTGAGGAAAACAACAGTAGGACAATGATTGGTACATTGTTGAATTGTAAAGTAGGTGTTAAAAGGTCTTCAAGGACTCATTGATGAAGTCTGCTCCCATTGGCTACCCGTCATGTGTCAATCAAACCCCCCAGACGATCGACGTCAGACCCACAAACGCTTATTGAGCCATCTGATTGGTCAATTTATAACTCTAATAACTTGTGATAATGGAATAAAATCTTTAAAAAAAATTAGGATTAGAAAAAAGAAGTTAATCAGAAAGCAGCAGAGGAAGAATGATTATTCTGACATATAAAATGACTGAGAAATAACTGTCTGTTTCTCAATTTAAGTCAATGGGACTTTGGCCTTTTTGCAACCCAGTGGTACTTCCTATATGGAACATGGAAGTAGGGGGGCTAGGGCTGGGATGGTCTCGCCCGGGGAGTAATTCAGTGTAGAACCGCCACTGTATAAGCTGCAGTCTGCATTACATAGGCTCTCTCCTTTCTTGAGTGTGATGGTTGTCCCCTCATTTGCTGCTCTGGCCACCGAGAAGATGTCATGGGGGTATGTTGGCATGAAGAGGGCATCCCTGAGATATGCCCGGTGCTGCTGTCCGTCGCAGTCTACCAGACGTATAATCGCTGTTCTTCTGCGCTGCGCTGTTCTGTTGAACTTTGTCCCATCAGCCAGCTCCACCGTATGCCTCTCTGGATTAAAGGATTCATCAAAATCTGTGAATTTCCCGATGTCATTCACGATGTGGGATGTGGCGCCCGCGTCGACCATGATGCCCTTCATCTTCACTTTGCTTGCTGGTGTCTCTGCTTTGGCTTTGAAGAAGTGGTCTGGTCTTCCACTCATTTCCTCCGTTACCTTCTGGACATCATCTTCTCTCCCCTTTTTCTTACATATGGTCTCTTTGTGAGTGTTACTTTTGCAAAAGTTGCACCACACCTTCTGTTGGCATCTCCTTGCTATGTGCCCTCTCCACATTCGTAGCATGTCATCTCAGCCTCTTCTTCTTTTGTGGTGGATGCATGCTTTATTTTTCATCTGTTCTTGTTTTGCATACGTTTTCATTACATTGTCTGTTGATTCTGTCTTGCTCATTTTTTCTGCTTCTTCATAGACTCTCAACCTCCTCTTGAAGTCTGTGAAAGTTACTGTATCTTCATTCTGAGTTACGTGGACGGCGAGCGGCTTGAATGAGTCGGGGAGTCCGCCTAAGATCATGGCGATGAGCAGTCCGTCGCTCATATTCTCACCGGCATCACGAAGAGCTGTTATCGTGTTGTTTCCGCCCTTATAATGTAATCCGTCACAAACTCACTTTCCGCCATCTTTAACCTCGTTAGCGCCGTGTAGAGGTTTATTATTCTAGGTTTACTCTTCCCAGAGTAGTGGTCTCTCAGAATCTTTAGAGCTTCTCTCCCTTTATCCCGGGCTTCATGTCTAACGAGCGACAAGCTCTTGTCATCGATTAGCCTTATTAGCTCCGCATAGCAGTCAGCATTTTTGCTTCGGTCAGCGGCTCTCTGCTCTTCAGTCACAGGCGCTTTAACAGGCAGCTCCAGTGTTTAAGGTTAAAAATTTCTGTTGTTAAGGGTTTAAAAAGATGAAAAGAAAACTTTGTTTAATTAATAACGAGTCCCTGTAAAAATGGTATATTTCAAATAAAAATGAATTGGGAAACTGCAGTCAGTCGACTCGTGTCCTCCAAATCCTCTACCGACATAAATAACATTTCCTCTGGATTAATCAGCCTCCTCTCTACATGATCCTCTATGAATGAACATGTCATTTTGGTTCCTGCGTGGTGGAAACGTGACGTCTCTAACGTGAATGTTCTCTAAATGTTAATGAGGAACTCATATCTGAACATCTTTCACTTTAAAAAGGGGCGGAGACTACAGAGAACTCTAAGTTTCCTGAAGTTTCCTCCAGACCAGGTTACGTTCACAGAGTCAGTTGCCTTAGTGATTGACTCTGAGTTCAGCTTTACCCACTTCGTGAAACTGGTTTGGTTTCACCCACTTTCACGGGTTTAAATTATCTCTGTTTCTGACACCGAAAACTCAGTTCTCCTCAATTTGGAGTTCACAAACTCTGAGTTTCAACAAAACCTACTTCTTGAAACAGCCCCCTGAGCTTTAGCTCCTGTGCGTACATCCCTTTTATTATTATAGCTCTTCTGTTCTTGACACAATTAATGCAATTCCAGTGGCGTATGAAGCGGAGAAAAGCAGCACTGATAGTCACTGATAGCACGTCACAATAGTGAGGTGGTTACGTCATCACCAGGAATCGGCTCATTTTGCCATGGAGAAAAGCAGCTTTAAATAACTGTTTTGCAAGAAATGCAATGCTTTAGAACATAAACTGTTGTCGTACTACGAGGATGGAAAAAAACGTCAAGAAATTTTCAGGATTTGTTATAAAATCATCCAAAACAACAGTGATGTTTATTTTTTTTATTTAGTTTGTTTATTGCTGAATTTAACCAGAAAGCTGACAAAAACTTAACACCATTCAAACACCATTTTTTTCTTTTTAAATCTTTGTGCTTTAATAAGTTTTGTTGATTTTGATCTCCTGTTCTAAACAAAGTTACAAATATTGATAACTAAATGCATACGTTTTAAATTTAATACATCCAGTAAGATCTCATACATATAGCAACTGAACAAATTAAATTAAAAAGTGTAAATGATGGTTTAATCTGAAAATCTGAATTTTCTTGCTCGCTGCCGTTAAATTCCTTTTTATTGATGTAATATTTGCTTTTAATTTGTTTTTATATCTTTTAGGCTTTCTATGCATTTTATTATTCTGCTCTGCCTTTCTTGTGTACAGCACTTTGGGCCTCCTTGACTGGTAGTGGAAGGTGCATTCATTCATTTTCTTGACCGCTTTGTCCCTTTCGGGGTCGCGGGGTGCCGGAGCCTATCCCGGCTACTGAAGGGCGAAGGCGGGGTTCACCCTGGACAGGTCGCCAGTCTGTCGCAGGGCCTCGATCACACACACATTCACTCTCACATTCACACCTAGGGACAATTTAGAGTCACCAATTAACCTATGAAGCATGTTTTTGGACGGTGGGAGGAAGCCGGAGTCCCCGGTGAAAACCCACGCATGCACGGGGAGAACATGCAAACTCCACACAGAAAGGTCCCAGCCGGGAGTTGAACCGGGGCCTTCTCGCTGTGAGGCAAGAGCGCTAACCACTGCGCCACTGTGCAGCCTGGAAGGTGCATTATAAGCGGATAAAATTAATAAAAATAAATGAATTCATGAATTGTTGAATCAAATAGGATTGCCACCTAAGTAACAATCCACAGCTCTAGTTGCCATTTTGACTGACATCACGTGAAAAAGGGTCTTTTTCACAATCTTCCTGAGGCAAATGCAGGTGCTGTTTCATCTTAGAGCCTACACTGTAATGTAACAGGTCAGTTTTCTGGGTTTTGTTCATTTTCTTTATAGACATTTTTGTGTCCTGGATTTGTTTAGCATTCATTCTTTTGGTTCCTGTTGAGCTCACAGTCTCAGTCACACCAGCTTTAAGTGGCCACTCGCCACACAGCGGTTTCTGTTGCAGGTTTGCTCTGACACAGAGGAAGAGAGGTCGCCCTGTGATTGTAACATTAAAGCTTCCTTCTATAGGAGTGAACATTATGATGCTCCTGGAGGTCTAGTCAGCATCTTGCCACCATCAGTGAGTGAAGGGGACTAGTATTCACAAATTGCCATTATAATTCCCTTACACTATTTCAGTCCAACAGTGTTTACATTGGGGGCATTCATCCATGTTGCGCCCACAATGTAAACACTAGATGTGTTTATATACAGACTACAATGGGTACTGAAAAAACTGGAAGGACTGAAGATAAATAACTTGGATTTATTAAAAGAGGATCTTAAATTGAGGGAGAGCCAAGGTTAACACATCTAAAAAACACCCCCTATGTACAAAAAGAAAACAGACTTCCCTCAAAACCGACAAAATAAAAAAAACAAACCTACGTGCTTACCACCTAGTCACTAAAAGAAACAAGAGACAACTATTTAAAAAAAATGACAGCTCTAACAAAGACGAGTTTCAGACTCTTTACAAAACGCCCATGAGCCCAGGCTGGTGTCATCACTGTTAGACCTCAGACTGAGGCTGTTTTACTGGTCCAAGTCTTCCTTTATCTGGTCCTCTCTCATCAATCCAATCACCAGCACATAGTTAGGGTCTGTCCTACTAAAACACACAAATTCAGAGGTAACAATTTATGACAATCACTTTTACACTATAACATATTGTTCCACATCAGTTTAGATAAACCAATTAAGGTTTACTTTGAACCAAGTGGAAACATTAAATGTAAATCTTGAAACTGGTTTAAAATCTAAACTAATTGGAGCAGTTCTGGGTTTGGGTTTCAGATCAACACCCCAAGTTAGAATGAGAAGATGATGTGCAGTTCTCCATCAGTCCACCGGGGGAGCTGCAGCACAATAACTGTCCACTTGATGCTGAGAGAGACAGTGGAGCTGATCTCAGATCAGTTCATGCTGCAGCTTTGACACTCATCTCCACTTCTTCTGATTCCTCTATCACTCTGTTCTAAACCTACAAGGAACATCTTTGCAGACCAGCTGATGATGATGATGATGATGATGATGATGATGATCCTCTCTGATCCAAAAAGAGGAACATCAGGAAAACCAGCTCCACCTGCAGAAAGAAATAGAAGTACAGAGTCAAAGGAGTGTCTCCTGATCCTTATCCGTCAGTCGGTGATGCAGCACAGTAGCAGAAAGAGCAGCAGAAACTTCAGACTTACCAGCTCTGTCCCTCCAACCTGCAGAGAAAAAGCAGAAACACAGATGAAGGAGTGTCTGTATTTGATCCTGGTGTGTCAGTCAGTGATGCAGCACAGCAGCAGAAAGAGCAGCAGAAACTTCAGACTTACCAGCTCTGTCCCTCCAACCTGCAGAGAAAAAGCAGAAAGACAGAGATGAAGGAGTGTCTGTATCTGATCCTGGTGTGTCAGTCAGTGATGCAGCACAGCAGCAGAAAGAGCAGCAGGAGCTTCAGTCCTGTTCAGAGCAGCAGCTTCCTGTCATCTTCACCTGTTGGAGCTTCTGCTGCTCTGATTGGCTGACTGTTGTCCTGAAGCCTGTCATCATTCTCCTCAGAGCTTCACTGAGAAGCTGCAGCTTCACAGGAAACTCTGCATCTTTGCTCTCAGACTAACTTTAGGACCAAACATCTGGAAGCAGCTGGACTGACTCCAACCCTCTACTGACCTCAGAGTCTGCAGTTTGGAGTTTGGACTCTCCACCAGATCCTGGAGCTGCTGCACATCTGAAGATTGAAGGTTGTTGTAGCTCAGGTCCAGTTCTGTCAGGTGGGACAGGTTTGAATTCAAAGCTGAGATAAAAGCAGCACAGCTGGTCTTTGATAAACTGCAGTTTATCAACCTGAATGCAGAAGAAAGAGCAGAGTATAACAACAAAGTTTGCTTTTCATCTTTCAGTTCTTCTAAAAAGTTCAGAGCTGAAGAATATCAGAAAGTTTGGAAACAGTGCAAAGATGTGAATCAACAGAAGCAGATCAGAAGAGTCCAGCAGAAGCAGAGAAGAAGAACATTCAGGACAACATGCAGCTGCTTCATTAAAGAAGTCCAGATGTATGAAAGTCAAACATCAGCCTGTGGCTACATCCAAACTAACTGATGTTTCAGCACAAACAGCGGAGAAAGTCTACTTCCTCTTTCTGCTCATTTCTTCTCCAAACAGCACCGAATCACGGGAGAATTTCAGCACCATGTTGCTGGAAAGTCTTCATCTCAGTTTTCAGGAGATTATCTTCCAGTGCTTCTCTGTTGCAGACCTTCAAGCCAGAGACGTTCAGCTCCAACAGATCATAGCAGAGAGAAGAAGGAAGTGGTGAGGAATAGGGGTGTGCCAATATATCGATATTGCGATATATCGCGATATTTAGTCCTGCGATCGATTCTCGATGGGTTCTCACCAAGTATCGATATTATATTGTTATTTAAAGAGGCTGTTGCGCTGAGCGTGCGAGTCGCGCGCCGGAACTATTGCGCAGATGGCCGCGCTGAGTCGGACTTTTAATAGCGATGCACGCGCTTCATTCGGGAGAAGCTCCGGTGAGATACAGGCTCTGTAGCGCGTGTGTGAAGCATGTCTACCTGTCAGCATTTATCATCCATCTGTAGGAGATCCAGCCGGTAAGAAGTGACTTTGTCTGAGCGCTAGAATGACAGCGATCACTTACTTCCTGTTTGCCGAGGGAACTGGGCACGTGCTGCGCAGTTGCGTGTGTATACTTCAAGTAGCGTCGGAATTTTCGCTTTCATACACTTCAATGTTTAACCTGCTGCTGTACGGTGTAACTTTGGTAAATTTATAATGTGACGTTTTCAAACAATGTAATCACTTGATGCTAATGTTAATTTAAATAATTTTTTAAACAACAAAAGCAGGATTTGATGTATGAACTAAATAAAACTAATTAAACTAAAGTACATGAATTCACTGTAAAATTAGGGAGGTTGCTAATTAATTGAAGCACTTAAAATTATATTTGCCATTATTGTGTGTGTTTTAAGGTTTTTACCTATTGACTGCTGACTGACCAAATGGAAAATAAATAAAGATTGGAAAAATTATCTCAAGTGACAGTCTGAGTAAATCAGTCTTCATTTTTGGATGCTCAGCCCTTTTCAAGTAAAGGAAAAGTGCACAAAATATTAGGTCAATTTTGAGAGAGGCTGTAAAACATTATATTCATCATCCTTTGGTGTGACGTTCTTTTGGAGGTAGATAGCTGTTGTCACTTGATTTATTTAATTTTTGTTCTGTTGTTTACAACAATTCTGCCCTAAATAGTGGCAATGCTGATCATGTTTACTATTGTTAACATTAAATTTGACAGATAATTCCAATTTGGTTGTTGTCAATGCTTGTCAAAGACATAGTCTTACTGATTTCAACAATGTTGCACAAAAGTGTCTATAATTTGTTGCACAAAATAAGAAAAGTTGTTTATTATGATTGTGTTTAAGCTAAAAAATATAGATGGGGATATATTTTCACAAAAAAACATGTTCTTCTATATAATGCTAGTTATTAGAGGATTTTTACCAATTATCGCAGTATCTCGATATTATCGATATCGTGAACCATGTATCGCGTATTGTATCGTATCGTGAGGTACCCAGTGATTCCCAGCCCTAGTGAGGAAGTGTCAACAGCAAATGTTGGACATTGATCCCTGATCAATGACTTCAGCTCTGAATGGAGAGTAAGAAGCTGCTGGGAGCTTTGATGCCTGGATGTGAGCAGATGTTTGTGGATGAAAAGGTGAGGATGTTTGTGGAGGATGTGAACATGTGTCTGTCAGAGCAGCATCCAGCTGGAGCATGACATCACTGTATGCTCACAAACATCAGCCTTTGGACTCTCAGCTGCATCTGCTGAAACACAGCAGGACTCAGAGTGCATGTGAGCATGAACATCTTCTTCTTCTGTTCTTGCTGTAAAGGAGTCTGTTGGACCACAGCAAGGACGTGAAAAAGAGCTATTGGCTCTAAGCAGAACTTGGTGTAGCGCAAATGTCAGCAGACAGCTTTGCAAGAAGAAGCTCCAGAGAGAAAAGAAGTTCAACAGATCTTTAAAGAGAACAAGCAGCTGCAGGAAGATGCAGTTGCAGATCAGATAAAGAATGTGGACATTTCTGCTCACTGATTAATGAAGATCATTTCTGCCAATCAACTAATGACAGCAACACAGATGCTACAAATTTAATTCAAGATTTCTCCAACATGACAAACTCTGCCTGAAGATCCATATGAGATCAGTTTGATTTTCACAAAGGAGTTATCCTTGGATCTGCAGTGAAGAAGATGAAGAAGAGGAAACATCTGCAGATCTTACTAGGAAAAAGATCAGTCCCGAAGGAAGCTGACATTAACAATGAATAAGATGGAAAGAAGATTTCAAACATTAGATCTTCTACCAAAGTGAATGGACTGCAGCTTGGAAAAAGAAAATAACCTTCAGCATGAAGATAGTCAGCATCCAGCAGAACATCATGTCTGCAGTTTAGTGGCAACACAACTTTGTCATTATATTAATCTGAACACAACTGAAACTTGGAGTCTAACCTCAGAGTCTGTAGTCTACAGTCTGGACTCTCCAGAAAACCACACAAATGAAAAACTCCTGAATCGTGCAGCTTGTTCCCACTAAGGTCCAGTTCTGTCAGATTGGACGGGTTTTTCTTCAGAGCTGCGCCCAGAGCTTGACAGCTGACCTCTGTCAAACTACAGTCCTTCAACCTGAAAGCAGAAAGAAAAGTGTGTTCAGGAGCAGTGATGGCTGACTGAGCTTCAGAAAACTGGCAAATTCTGTTAAGTGAGACCTGCCCTTATGAGACATTCAGTTAAAATTTTGGGCTGAAACAATCATAACAACCTGTAAATGAAAATGCATTAATTTCTTTTGGTGGGGTGCACCGTTTAGCGATTTCTATTGAATTTTTCACCAGAAACATGATGGTAAATTGATATGCAATAGATCTGAAATTACTTGAAGTTAACACAGACGAGGAATGGAAAAGTTATCATCATAAAATATTTATTACTAAATACACATTTAAAAGGCATGGCAGAATTTGATATTGAATTGACAGTTAAAAAATGAATTGTGGAACCAATATACTATGATAATTTAAGATCAAATCAATTTTGCTTTAATTTAAATCTTTGATTTAGAAAATATTAAAGTGAATGGTATTTCTTCATCTTGAAACCAATTTTGAAAAATGCATTTTCAGATGACACGATCACATTTCAACGTGAACTTTTCATTTAGAATTGAAGATCGCTCTGAATTATGGATGAAGTTTCCATGAGGTTCAACACAGATCTAGATGAAGACTGAAGAACAGAAAATAAAAACATACTGTTGTTCCATGGAAAGATTCAGCAGACACTAAACTGGTTTCCTTCAAATCAGAGTAACAAGAAGCATCTTTAGAAACATATTGAAATTTTGAATTTCATCTTGGAGTTTTGGAAACAAACTATTCTAAGTGTAGAAACTTCTAGATAAGCAAGATGTTTCTCAGTAGAAACTAAAAGATGTTCACTGCAATAAAAGAATGAAAATGAGCTAAACTTCACTCTCTCTCTTCATCCTGACTGGAAAAAGCAGGTTGTGCAGAAAAACAGCTAAAAAAGTGGGTGGCCGTGATGCAGCGGTAGGGGGGTCGACACCTGATCGGGCGATTGCTAGTTCAATTCCCGCCTTGCCTGCCCACGTGTCGAAGTGTCCTTGGGCAAGACACTGAACCCATTGTCTGTGGTGGAAGGTTGGCGTCAGTGTTCAGCAGTGGAGCCACCATCAGTGTGTAAACGGGTGAATGAGTTTGTGACTGTGAAGCGCTTTAGACCTTCAAGGAAGGTAGAAATGCTCTATACAAGTATACGCCAAAGATTTTAGTTCTCCTTTGTAATCATTTACTGACTAAACTGTAGATGGGCCTTGACTGATCCAGAAACAGGCTTTTAGTTGCTGGCTCTGTCTAATACTGGAATTACACTGGCCCGTCTGTAGTGTATCTCTGTTGCATTAACGCAAAAAATAAAATGTCCATTAATCAATTGGAATGTTTGCATCTCTAAAGTCATGTTTCTGCAACACGATGCAAGATTTACAGAGAAAGTCTGTTTCAGTCTGTTGATGTGTGAATAACAAGGCAACAAGTAAAATGGGTTCAGGCTTCAAATTCAAGACTTCCTTTGTACTTTCTTTTTAAAGTTAATAAAAATGTTATTTTAAGGTTCCATCATTCATTTACACCACAAACAATTAAAAAAAATAAATTTTGAAGTACAGAAACACTACATTTTTTAATGACAAAAAATATGCATTTTATAAGGACTCCGTGAGGGGCATGGGGCCTGAGTGCCAAAGTTTTTGATATTGATGACATGGGAGTGGCAAGACAATCCAATTCTTCATAAGCAAGGGAGGAGGAGGGACAGACCAGAGTATTTTCTATTCTCTATTCTATTCTCTATGTAACAGAGACAAGAAATGAACTCCTAGATGGACTTAGGCTCTCTTTTTTTTGTCTGATGTGGAAAACATGCAAGAAAAAATGTAATCAGATTAGAATGAGGTGGGAATTTTTATTTAAGGGATGTTTTTATTCTACATCCTGGTATTCCTTTTTATTGATCACTGACACTTTCTCCTAAATCAGATAAAAACAGACTGAATTTCTTGTAGAGAATCAACATTTGAATGAAAACTGACCTGAGAGTCTCCAGTTTACAGTGTGGACTCTCCAGTCCTGCTGAGAGCAGCTTCACTCCTGAATCCTGCAGGTTGTTGTAACTCAGGTCCAGAACTCTGAGTCTGGAGGACTGAGAGCTAAGAACTGAGGACAGAGCTGCACAGCTTCTCTCTGACAGGTTACAGTCACTCAGTCTGAAGAAAACAAAGACAGACAGCAGTTATTGAATCTTTCATTTTTACACTCAGATTCATTTGTTCACTGAAGGTGATTTTCATGAGAGTTCTTACAGAGCTTTGTTGGAGGCTTTGATCACTGGCAGCAGCCTCAGAAGAGCCTCCTCTGAAGTAGAGTATTTCTGCAGGTCAAACTCTTCCAGATCTTCTTCTGATGACAGTAAGATGAAGACCAGAGCAGACCACTGAGCTGGAGACAGTTTATCTGTGGAGAGACGTCCTGACCTCAGGACCTGTTGGATCTCCTCCACTAGAGAACCATCATTCAGTTCATTCAGACAGTGGAACAGGTTGATGCTTTTCTCTGCAGACAGATCCTCACTGATCTTCTTCTTGATGAACTGGACTGTTTCCTGATTGGTCTGTGAGCTACTTCCTGTCTGAGTCAGCAGACCTCGTAGGAGACTCTGATTGGTCTGCAGTGAAAGACCCAGGAGGAAGCGGAGGAACAAGTCCAGGTGTCCGTTTGGACTCTGTAAGGCCTTATTCACAGCACTCTGGTAGAACTGGACTGGACTGCTTTGAAACAGTTCAGAGAACCAAGATTTCTTCTTTTCTTTCGTGCGGTTGATTGCAGAGGGGAATACGGTCAGGTGGAGATAAAGAGCAGCCAGAAACTCCTGAACACTCAGATGGATGAAGCAGAAGACCTTGTCCTGGTACAGGCCTCTCTCCTCTCTAAAGATCTGTGTGAACACTCCTGAGTACACTGAGGCTGCTCTGATATCGATGCCACACTCTGTCAGGTCGGATTCATAGAAGATCAGGTTTCCTTTCTGCAGCTGCTCAAAAGCCAGTTTTCCCAGAGACTCCATCATCTTCCTGCTCTCTGGACTCCAGTGAGGATCTGTCTCAGCTCCTCCATCATACTTGACCTTCTTGACTTTGGCCTGAACCACCAGGAAGTGGATGTACATCTCAGTCAGGCTCTTGGGCAGCTCTCCTCCCTCTCTGCTCTTCAGCAGATCCTCCAGAACTGTAGCAGTGATCCAGCAGAAGACTGGGATGTGGCACATGATGTGGAGGCTTCGGGATCTCTTGATGTGGGAGATGATCCTGCTGGCCTGCTCTTCATCTCTGAATCTCTTCCTGAAGTACTCCTCCTTCTGTGGATCATTGAACCCTCTGACCTCTGTCACCATGTCAACACACCCAGCAGGGATCTGATTGGCTGCTGCAGGTCGTGTGGTTATCCAGAGGCGAGCAGAGGGAAGCAGGTTCCCCCTGATGAGGTTTGTCAGCAGATCACCCACTGAGGTGGACTTTCTAGGGTCGTTTAGGATCCGAGTCTTGTGGAAGTCCAGAGGAAGTCGACACTCATCCAGACCATCAAAGATGAAGATGACCTGGAAGTCTTCAAAGCTGCAGATTCCTGCTTCTTTGGTTTCAGGGAAGAAGTGATGAACAAGTTCCACCAAGCTGAACTTCTCCTCTTTCAGCACATTCAGCTCTCTGAAAGTGAATGGAAATGTGAAGTGGATGTTCTGGTTGGCTTTGCCTTCAGCCCAGTCCAGAGTGAACTTCTGTGTTAAGACTGTTTTCCCGATGCCAGCCACTCCCTTTGTCATCACGGTTCTGATTGGTTCTTGTCTTCCAGCTGGGAGTTGAAAGAGCTCTTCTTGTCTGATGCTGGTTTCTGCTCTGTCTGCTTTCCTGGATGCTGCTTCAATCTGTCTGACCTCATGTTCTTCATTCAGCTCTCCAGTTCCTCCCTCTGTGATGTAGAGCTCTGTGTAGATCTCATTCAGAAGGGTTGGGTTTCCTGCTTTAGCGATTCCCTCAAACACACACTGGAACTTCTTCTTCAGACCAGATTGGACTTTATGTCGACAAACTGCAGCAGCAGATCCTGAATGAAGACAACAAACAGAGTAAATAAACTCTCTGCAGCCTGAATGATGAGGGTTTGAATCCATGTGGTTCCATGTGTTGAGACATCAGTAAATCTTCATTTATCAGCAGCTGAAACCTTCAGAGAAATCCTCTTACTGCTCTGCAGTCGATCAGCCAGCTCCTCCTGCTTCATTCTCCTCAGGAAGTTCTCTGTGATCTTCATCAGTGACTCTCTGCTGCTCCTCTGCTCTTCATCTTCATCCTCCTCCTCATCCTCCCTCTGACTCAGAAGCTTCTGGATCTTCTTCAGCTCCTTCTTGACAAAAGTGACAATGTTGTCCTCCAGCAGCTGCAACAGAATTCTAGATGAATGATCCAATCAGAGTGAAGTGATGGAGCCAAACATCAGCTCCATGTTGGACACACTGACAATCCACTGGTCTCCAAAGTGCAGCATGGAGATGACTGTGGACAGAATGATGGAAAAGTACTTGTTGTTCATGTACAGACCAGAAAGATGGAGTCCAGCTGTGTTTGATGCTGCTGGACAGACGGACCACTGGGAGTCTCTGAGCTCTGCTGGTCCACTCTGTGGAGAATCAGAACCATCAGATCCATTCTGTTTGCGCTGGTAGGTTTCTAATAAAACTGACTTGAGTCAGGCCAGTTCATAATCACAGCTAGAATGTTCTACAAACAAGTCAGTCTCTATTCACTCTAATGAAAAATTATTCAACTAAGCAACACAAATAAGAAGAATTTACAATATTTTGTCCTCTGATGTTACAGTTATCATTCATAAAGTCATTATGAGAGTTTTTAAATAAATCTGATCAGTTTATATTTTATATAATCTTGTATTTAGAACAGCAAACTAATGGATCATATCAACACTCTCTGTCCATGTCTATAGAAAGTCACTGAAGTGTCTATACTGTCTTTGAGTCAAAGGCTCCACCTGCTAAACCGACCATTCAACCAGTTCAATGGTTGAAAAGGAAACCAGTTATTTGGAAAATTCACCAAAAAAAAGCATATTTTCATCACACTATCCAAATTCTTAAAGAGTTGTATTTCTTGCAACATTTTATCTTTCAGGTCTTTATCGAAAAAAATAGATAAATAAATAAATAAAATAAACTGATGAAATAAAGTTATCCTTGTGGAAATTAACTAAATTAGTTGGATTTCTTTATAATCACGATAGTCACGTATGTTTATGGACATTTACTTGAATTAAGTGAGTGTTTTTTGGCGACCAAATGAATGTTCTCAGTCTAATTTTGTTTTTTTATCCATGTAAATGTTGATGAATGATTTCCTGATGAATTAAAACTTAAACTATGTTGTACATGTAACATGTTCTTAAAACAAACATCTATCGTCTTGTTTTTTTTTTAATATATATTATAGGCTTATAATTAATGTTAAAACAAACAATATCTGCTTCACCTTAACCATCCACAGTGTTATTACTTTATTTCTCCAGTTTGGTTGGAAAGCGCCTAAATTTATTTGAAATTTTCAAAATCCAACAATTTGCCTTAATATGATCTTTGTTTCTGAACAAACATTTAAAAAAAACTGATCACAACAATTACAAACATCTGAGTGTGAATTGAAATTGTTGAAATTCAAAAGAAAATTTCCAATATCTAGTTTCTTTAGTCTTAAAAACCAGAAACATCAAACTAGCAAACTTTCAAAAAATGACTGATGACCAAAATTAGCCCAAATGACTGATAATATTTTTATCATGATTTGTATAAATCCAGGTATTCTGATAGAAAATCAAAGGATTTACTTTTTTCTTCACACTGAAGATTTAGTCTGAATTTTAAGAGTTTATGGAAGGAATCTCAGCTGGTAACTCAATGTAACGAGGATTAATCCCTTCAATTCCTAAAACTAATAAGGTTATATTACAAAGACATAATTGAAGACCTATTATTTTAATTCCTAATGATTATAACATTTTGGCTCATGTGTTTTCAGAACGTCTTAATAGACGACTCAGATCAAAGATGTGTCTGAAAAACCACTGAATGTCTGACTGGAGCTGCAGGCTTGAATGAGAAGAAACAGGAGAACTTGGAGAACATAAAACAGGAACGTCTGTTTCCAAGGAAGGAGTCAATGATCAGCAGAAGTCCAGTTTCCATTCTGAAGGTCAAAAGCACCAGTGAATGTTGTTGTTAACCCAGACACCATCGACCCGGTATGAAAGTGCTGTTCAGGATAAGTGTGATCAATTATTGTCCTTACTATTATGTTTTAAATGTTTAGCTAATGTTTACACAACCTTCTCCTCAAAGATGACCTTTCACCACCAGAAACAGCTTTTGTTTTGGTAGACCTGCTCTCTGACCAAACTAGGCTGGGTTCTTTTTTATAAATGACACTGTCCATGGCAGATAAAAGATTTTGGATGAATTTAAACCAGGTCCAAGAATTCATGGTAAATGGCGTATACTTGTATAGCGCTTTCTACCCTCATTCGAGGGCCCAAAGCGCTTGACAGTCACAGACCCAGTCACCCATTCACACACACATTCACACACTGGTGGTGGCTCCGCTGCCGAACACTGGTGCCAACCTCCTACATGTTAGAGAAAAATAGGAAATGGCAGCAGATGGGAGCAACATCGTAAAACAACCAGGTCTAAATAGCAAACTGGAATGGGCGGGGCCTGTCTACACACACTCTTGTTGGCCAAAATATTCTCCACATTTAAAGTAGTCAAAATGTACACAATACAACTGCAGCTCACAGACTTAATCATACAAGCCGATACAAATAAAGTCTTTCATTCTGTCACACATACTAGTAGTGCAAAGGTGAGCTGACACCTGTGCTCAGGTGAGTGTTTATGATGTGTAAATGTGGATGATAATGCAATGTACATAGGGGGAGAGCGCCCGGCCATCCCCACGCCCCGACCCCTCGCCGGGGCAGCAGCCATAGACAGGACCCTCCCAACACCCGCCATGGAGCCGCGGAGAGAATCCGTTCACCGGGCAATCCCTCCAAACAACCCAGACCAGGGGACGTGGGACCGCCGCAAAGACCCTAACACCGAAGAGCAGGAAGGCACAGGAACACAGAGAGTGCAGGCCCCAACCCAGTCAGAAGAGCAGCCCCCTCACCACGCAAGGAGGGCCAATGTGAGGCCCGCCCCCGGAGAGCCCCTCAACCCCACAAGAGCAACCCACCATCACCCAGCAGTGCAGAGCATCCCCCCGCCCCACCCCAGGTATGGGCCAGGGCCCCCCAAGGCAGACCCACCCCCATCCTCCAAACAACCTGCCCCCCCACCACCGCAGCGAGAGGTCCAGGGGGGAGCAATTAAGGGGCCGCCCAATCCCGCCCAGCAGAAGGGCACCCAAGAGAAACGGAGGAGTGATGTAAACAAGGCCCGACCAGGCACACCCACTGATGGAGTTTTTGGAGAGGCCCAGTTCTCGAGAGCAAGGACCGGAACCCGCACCACAGCGTGAAGAGGAGGCTGCCGAGCCCAGGAGACCGGCACCAAGGAGACAAGACCACCAGGCCGGGGGTTCCTGGGTTGTTCCAGATGGGTGTCATTTTACATGGTACGACTGAGGACTTGGACACTTTGAGAAAATCCCACCAGGCTGTTAAAGTGGTACTTATGGTAATACTTTGGAAAGAATCATGTTTTTTTATTGTTTGGCTGATAAATGGTAGATCTGACAGTTTGATCTTTCCACATAACTCCTGTTCCAAGTTCATCCATGAATTATTTTCTGGATTATTTCTTGACCATTTTAAGATGTACTGTAATCTGTTAGCATTATAATAATTGTAGAAGTTTGGTAATTCTAAGCCTCCACATCTTTTTGCCGATTTTAGAGTTTTAAGGCTGATTCTTGCTGGTTTATTTTTCCAGAGAAAGCTGGTTAATTCTGAGTCTAATGTTTTAAACCATTTTAGTGGATGTTGTGTGGGAATCATGGAGAATAGATAATTAACTTTTGGCAAAATGTTCATTTTAATTGTGGCTACTTTGCCCATAAGCGACAGGGGCAGGTTGACCCAACGAGTTAGATCGTCTTGAATGTTTTTCAGTAACGGGGTATAATTTAGCTGCACCAGTTCTGATAGTTTGGGAGAGAAGTGAACACCTAGATATTTGATATTGCCTGATTTGACTGGTATTGAGAGTGATTGCTCAGCGTTATTGTTTAGTGATAATAAAACTGATTTATTCCAATTAATGGAATATTCTGAGATGGAGGAGAATTTGTTAATTATTGTTATTGCTTCACTTATAGAACATGATTTATGTAAAAAAAGTAATATGTCATCCGCATAGAGACTAATTTTATGATTGCCATGTTTTGTTTTAACTCCTTTAATGTTCTCATTTTGTCTTATTGCTGCAGCCAGAGGCTCGATGAATATTGCAAAGAGAGAGGGGGAGAGTGGACAACCCTGTCTGGTTCCTCTTCCAAGAAAAAACCTGCTGGACGTCTGTTTGTCCGTTCTGACTGAAGCATTTGGGTTATGATATAATATTTTAATCCAATCAATGAATGATTCTCCAAATCCGAACTTGTGGAGAGCAGCGATGAGAAACTTCCAGTTGACTCTGTCGAAAGCTTTTTCAGCATCCAACGAGAGTATGTTCATTTCCTGTTTTTTAATAGTGGCAATGTCTATGACGTTAATACGTCTGCGGACATTGTCACTCAATTGTCTACCTTTAATAAATCCAGTTTGATCATGGTGAATTATGTGGGGAGTGATTTTTTCTATTCTCTGTGCTAATGCTTTACAAATAATTTTGACGTCTGCATTGATCAGTGAGATGGGACGATAGCTGGAAGGAGTTGAGGGATCTTTCTATGGTTTGAGAAGAAGGATTATATTTGCTGAATTCATGTTTGGTGGAAGAGATCAAGAACTGAACCAGAACTCAATCATTCATCTGAAAACTATTGATCATTTGAACTATTATCCAGACTCTTTTAACTCTGACAAACACTTACTGTTTCACTCCTGGACTGATGGACTTGAAGTCAGGAATATAACCCATTGACCTGTCACTCCTGAAAGACTCACAGCTGGATCCAGATCCAGATCTCAGTCCGATTCTGAGGAAAAAATATTTGTTTTATTAAAAACTCATGTCTTCTGTGATTGAGGTTCATCAGATTATCTTCCATGTTAAACTAATGAACTCAGATCATGAACAGACTGATCTGCAGTGAGGCAGTCTGTTCAAACGCCTCCTAGTGACAACTATTTGACACTGCATGGAGTTACTGTCTAATCATGTTTGTTTGTGGACAGAAAGAGGATACTGTATTATTTTAAAAATGTATTTTTCCCCAAAGGCATCAGCCTTAACTCTAAAAATTAAAAAAAATATGTGAGACTTTTATACATGTCAAAGTATTGTTTCTATTAGGCTGTAAATGAAGTTGAAATAAGTGAAATCTAAAAAAATCGTAATCACTGTCGGATTAGAGATTTAAATATATTTACAATAAACAGATTAATCAAAGCAGAGGGCATTTCCAGGGACTTCATTAAACTAAAGATGCTCATTCTTTTTTTTCTTGGCCGCTTTGTCCCTTTCGGGGTCGCGGGGTTGCCGGAGCCTATCCCGGCTACTGAAGGGCGAAGGCGGGGTTCACCCTGGACAGGTCTCCAGTCTGTCTCAGGGCCTCAATCACACACCCATTCACTCTCACCTTCACACCTAGGGGCAATTTAGAGTCACCAATTAACCTATGAAGCATGTTTTTGGACGGTGGGAGGAAGCCGGAGTCCCCGGTGAAAACCCACGCATGCACGGGGAGAACATGCAAACTCCACACAGAAAGGTCCCAGCCGGGATTCGAACCGGGGCCTTCTCGCTGTGAGGCAAGAGCGCTAACCACTGCGCCACCGTGCAACCCTTTGGGTTCTGATATAATATTTTAATCCAATCAATGAATGATTCTCCAAATCCAAACTTGTGGTGAGCAGCGATGAGAAACTTCCAGTTGACTCTGTCGAAAGCTTTTTCAGCATCCAACGAGAGAATGTTCATTTCCTGCTTTTTAATAGTTGCAATGTCTATGACGTTAATAAGTCTGCGGACATTGTCACTCGATTGTCTACCTTTAATAAATCCAGTTTGATCATGGTGAATTATGTGGGGAGTGATTTTTTCTATTCTCTGTGCTAATGCTTTACAAATAATTTTGACGTCTGCATTGATCAGTGAGATGGGACGATAGCTGGAAGGAATTGAGGGATCTTTCTATGGTTTGAGAAGAAGGATTATATTTGCTGAATTCATGTTTGGTGGAAGAGATCAACAACTGAACCAGAACTCAATCATTCATCTGAAAACTATTGATCATCTGAACTATTATCCAGACTCCTTTAACTCTGACAAACACTTACTGTTTCACTCCTGGACTGATGGACTTGAAGTCAGGAATATAACCCATTGACCTGTCACTCTTGAAAGACTCACAGCTGGATCCAGATCCAGATCCAGATATCAGTCCGATTCTGAGGAAAAAATATTTGTTTTATTAAAAACTCATGTCTTCTGTGATGGAGGTTCATCAGATTATCTTCCATGTTAAACTAATGAACTCAGATCATGAACAGACTGATCTGCAGTGAGGCAGTCTGTTCAAACGCCTCCTAGTGACAACTATGTGACACTGCATGTAGTTACTATCTGTAATCATGTTTGTTTGTGGACAGAAAGAGGATACTGTATTATTTTAAAAATGTATTTTTTCCCCATAGGCATCAGCCTTAACTCTAAAAATTGAAAAAAATGTGAGACTTTTATACATGTCAAAGTATTGTTTCTGTTAGGCTGTAAATGAAGTTGAAATAAGTGAAATCTTAAATGACTTAGTCACTGTCTGATTAGAGATTTGAATATATTTACAATAAACAGATTAATCAAACCAGAGGACATTTCCAGGGACTTCATTAAACTAAAGACGTTCAGATCAGTAAAATCCCAATTGATTTGTCCAACTTCCATAAATAAATTCTTCAGTTTCAGAAATGAATTTCAGCCTCAGTTTCTTTCCTCTTGTGGATCAACTCTTTGTATTATTAGAACAATATTGATTGGTAGAAAATCAATGTTCAAGTAAAACTGGTTTAACTGTGAAATTCTAAGAAAAGATTTATTAGCCTGCAATGGAAATCTTTTGACCTTCATGTTATTTCTGGACAAATATCATCTGAAGTTCAGCTTTAAAGATTTTCAGAAAGTTTGTTTGCAAACTTTTCTTCACTGATTCACTTCATCAAGAATACTTGAACAGAGTTATTGTCTGTTTGCAAACCCTTCAGGTTACTGGCTGAAACTTCAACTATAAATGGAATGACATGTTGTTTCTAGAACAGAATGAGACAGAGGATCTACAATGACAACAGAATCTCTGGTCAAATAGTTTCTAATTCAAACAATCAGTGATGGTTAAAGTTCATTTGAATCTGTCAAATCCTCCATTTCTCTCAAACTCAAAGGAACTCATTTGAAGAGGATTCAATGTTTCTAGTCTCCAGTTTTCTGAAGAACAAAGTTCAGTTTGGTGTTGAGTTTGGTATTTTCTGTCAAGTGGAGGATGAAACGTTGGATCACTTAGTTAACTCCACAGTTTTCTTGGTAGTTTTGAGGAAACATCAGGAGACGGATCAGTCAGAAACTCAACATTTTCCTGTTTCAACATTTCAGACGGAATATTCATCCAGAGAACCTGGATGTGTCTTTGTTATTCTTTGGTCAAAATGCCTCATTCCTGCAGTAAATGGAGACAATAAAACCTCATTTTGATACTTTTAGAATTGAGTTTAAATTATGTTAAAGTTTGGAAAATAATGTAGAAAACCAACATGTTCATCTCACAGTAAATGTCTCCTTTAGCACTTATAAGAAAAATGTTTTTTTCAGGATTCATCTTTGTTCCTTCTTATACTTTTTTAACATTCTCATTCCAGATCAGTTACAGATGAACAGATTTACAATGACAGATTTGACTTTGCTTCTAGTTTCCTGGATTCTGGAACAGCTCTTTCCTTCCTCTTGTCCAGATTGATTATTATACACAGCGAGTCACCAAACAGAACATTGATTACTGTTTCTCTTTCTATTATTTTGTTTTTGTACATAAATCTGAAAAATACATTTAAATTGAGTCAGTTTGCAGACGATACTTTAGCATGAAAACTTTCTTTTTGTAGTTATCAAAATTAACCCTATTTTTTTTTTAAACTAAACCAGAACTCAATCATTCCTCTGAAAACTATTGATCATCTGGGGCCCGTTTCAAGAAGCAGGTTTTGTTGGAACTCTGAGTTCGTGAACTCCAAATTCGGCAAAACTCTGAGTTTTCGGTTCCAGAAAGAGGGATAACTCAAACCCGGGAAAGTGGGCGAAACCAAGCCCGTTCCAAGAAGCAGGTTAAGATGAACTCAGAATCAATCACTATGGTAACTGAGTCTGTGAACGAAACCTGGTCGGTAGCAGGTTTTCTTCAGGAAACTTAGAGTTCTCTGTGGTCTCCGCCCCTTTTTAAAGTGAAAGATGTTCAAATATGAGTTCCTCATGAACATTTAGAGAACATTCACATTAGAGACGTCACGTTTAGATAGATAGATAGATAGACAACTTTATTAATCCATTTGGGACGTGCCCGCAGGGAAATTAAAGAAACTAAATTAAAGAGACTTCATTAAACTAAAGACGTTCAGATCAGTAAAATCCCAATTGTTTTGTTCAACTTCCATAAATAAATTCTTCAGTTACAGAAATGAATTTCAGCCTCAGTTTCTTTCCTCTTGTGGATCAACTCTTTGTATTATTAGAACAATATTGATTGGTAGAAAATCAATGTTCAAGTAAAACTGGTTTAACTGTGAAATTCTAAGAAAAAAGATTTATTAACCTGCAATGGAAATCTTTTGACCTTCATGCTATTTATCCACAAGTTATCAAACTTAATCCTAGTTTTCTAACAACAAGAACTGAACCAGAACTCAATCATTCATCTGAAAACTATTGATCATCTGAACTATTATCCAGACTCCTTTAACTCTGACAAACACTTACTGTTTCTCTGCTGGACTGATGGACTTGAAGTTACGATTCAAATCCTTTGACTCATCCCTCTTGAAGGACACAGATCTAGATATGAGTCTCTGTTGGATCCTAATGGAGAAACATCAGTTTCATTCAAAACTTTTTTTCTATTTTGGAGGCTAATCAAGTTAACTTCCATGTTGAACTGTTGAACTAAGATCATGAACAGACGGATCTACAGTGAGTCTGTTAAAATGACCCCTTGTGACAACTATTTGACACTGCTTACATTTATTTAATTTAAATAACAAAGTATCTGATAAGCACTTACTCTTTCACTCTTGATTGTCTGATTTTGAATTTATTTGAAGAATCATCTGAGCTGTCACTTGTTTTGGACTCCCCACTGAGTCCAGGTCCAGGTTGGTTCCTGTAAAGACTGAAGGTTGCTGGTGTGAGTTATGAGTTCTGACATGGAGAAGAGTCCTGGACAGTTGGAGATGTTCATCTCA
>NW_023417137.1:17078-24771 GCF_002922805.2 Oryzias melastigma | reverse complement strand
TTCTAATTTCTCTTTCAGGTGACCTCCAACAACCTTTAGCTGATAGTTTTTGGAAGAACTTTTATTTTTTAACAGAAGAACGAGTTCAAGACAAACTTCAGTCGGAGTTCTTCCTCTGCTGCTCTTCTTCCTCACAGATGAGATCACATAGAAACATCACTGCCTTCATCATCAAGGAGAAGACGACAGAAAACACTGCCCGATCCGAATACTCCCCTTCTCCCTCTCCCTTAGCCCTCCCCCTTCGTTTATCCCTCCGTGCTTGCTCCAAACGGAGGGTGATGAAAAAAATAGTGTCTAATATTTCAGACGTGAGCTCGGCTGGGATGGCGTGCAGAGCGGACGTCTTTCTCTGAGCTCTCACCTTATGCCCCGTCTTTTGATGGAAATGTCTATGTTTTAAAGCTGAGACTGAACACTGTTACTGAGGAATAGTTGTACATTGTTTGGATGTTTTTTTTTTGGCATAGAAAACAACTCACGGAGTTTGCAGTTTCACTCTAATGGCAACAAAGAAGACGGACTCTAAGTTAGCTACAGCACAGCTAGCGACCACGTGCGAGCACGACTACACGCAGATGGATGTCGGCGCTTCAAATATGACAAAGAAACCACCCACGACCCCCACAAAGACAACTGGCCCTCCTGTGAAGGTGAAAACGGCAATGGAGTGTGCCTCAAGATCAGACAATGCAATTTTGGCTGCTATTAACAAGCTAGCTTCCAGAATCGAGGATTTCGGAAGTAAGTTTGATGAAACCGTGGTAATGGTAGCCAGTATCTCCTGGCTGGCAGAGTTCGATGCTGCGGAGATAAAGGATTGCAAGGAGAAGATTGTTGTAATGGAGAAGGAGATGCCACGGATCATTAAGGAGAATCAGGAGCTGAAAGAAAGAGTTGCTGACAAGGAAAGATACAAGCGGAGGTGGAACTTGAAAATCCATGGGCTGAAAGAGAAAGTCGACGAGAACATCAGAGAAGTTGCAGTTGGAATTCTGTCAAAGATTTGCCGCAGTGGGCTGACAAGATGGAGATGATGGTGGATACTGTCCATCGGCTCGGGAGGAAGAAGGACGGGAGACACCGACAGGTCATTTTGCAGTTCGCCATGAGATGCCAGAGGGATGCTTTCTGGAAGCTCACAAAGAATTGCCAAACTTGCAGAGACCTAGGAATCCGCTTCAAGGAGGACTTTAGCAAAGCAGACCGAGAAGCTCGAGCGGCCGTTGGGCCGAAGATGGAGCGGGCCCGGGCCGAAGGAAAGAACGTTTATTACCGCGGACATGTGGACTACATAAACGGAAACAGAGTCACGGCGGAGTAGGATCCTCACGAGGTGGTGAAAACATTTATACTGGGATAGTTTTCTCAGAGTATTTTCAAGGTTTATTTGATTTTAGATTTACTGTTGTAAACTAATTTCAAGGCGGTCGTTGGCCATTTAGTTACTTGTAAGCTAATTGATTTAAGATTTATGCTAGAGTCAATCTGAGTTTAGTATACTCCCTCCTTATAAAACACAAGTTGGTAAATTTTTGTTTAATTTTTTTGAGGGAGGTTTTTTTTTCTTCTCTAAAGATTTTTATACTGAATAATTTAATGTTTTCAGAAGTGAACATTTTTTTGTGCACTACACTATCTGAAGTTGGGAGTGTTCAGTTTTAGTTTGTTATTATGATCAGGGGCACAGCTGATCTTTAGTTTAAGTCACCAGCTTCTTAGTTTTTTCCTGTTCTGAGTGTTTTTTTTTCTTTGTCTATGTCATCCAGTTCTGCGTGGTCCTTTGTTTCACTTAATACTAGGGGCATCAGGGATTCAGTTAAAAGAAAATCAATATTTTTGTTTTGCAAAAGTCAAAAGACTCAATGTTTCTGTCTTCAAAAAACTCACTCAAACAAGGATGATGAAAAGTTTTGGACTAATCAGGGGGGGGGGACAAAATCTACTTTTCACATGGCACCAATCGGTCAGCAGGGGTCGCTATTTTGCTAAATAACTTTTCAGGCAAGCTTTTAACTACAGGAAGGGGTGATTCTGGTCACTGGATACTTTGTGTTTGTTCCAAAGAGGACAGCTTTCTTATTTTGGGGAATGTTTATGGGTTCAATTCAGTTTCTCTGAACAAAATCATGTTCTCAGATTTTACAAATTCGGTTAAAACACTAAGTTACAGATACCCTAACAGCACTCTCGCATTTGGAGGTGATATTAATATGGTTGGAGATGACTACCTCAACAGATATCCATCATCATTTCAAACTCACCATTACAATCCAGTTATTCTTAATATGTGTCGAGATTTAAATGTTTTCGATGTGTGGCGTCGTGATAATTCCGATGTTCAGGGATTCACCTGGTTTAAACCTGATGGAACTGCTAGCTCTAGATTGGATTTTTGGTTAGTACATGAAAATCAACAAGATCTAAAATCAACAGTGGGTATTTCAGCTGCTCCGTTAACGGATCATTGTATGGTTGAACTCATTATTTAACCTTGCAGTAATTCTATAAATAAAGGTTACTGGAAGTTTAACTCTAGTCTCTTGGAAGATGAACACTATTCTCAAGCCATAATTAATGAAGTTCGACAGATAATTAACAGTGATCAGTTCACTACTCAGTGAAAAATTTGAGTTTTTTAAGTTCAAAGCCCGACAAATTTCTATAACGTACAGCAAAAGATTAAGCAGAGATAGTAAACAAAAGGTAATGGAAATCATCAGAAAAATCAACTCTATTTGCTGCAAATCTTTGCTAAATGAAGGCGAAAAACAAAAATTAATACTTCTTCAAGCCTCACTGGACAATATATACATCTCAAAAGCTAAAGGTGCGTACATTAGGTCCAGAGCTAAATGGAGGTGAAAAGGTGAAAAAAGTTCAGCTCATTTCTGCAGGCTTGAGAAAAGACGGCAAGTGAAGAATTCAATCGATAAGTTATTAATTAACGATAAAGAAATTACAAACTCTGAAGATATTAAGAAGGAGATTTTCCAGTTTTATAGTGGGCTGTATTCTTCTTCATACTCACAGCAGGATGCTGATGTCTTTTTTAATCATGTTAAAGATTTGGTTCCCAAAGTGGATGAGAACTTTATGAAGAAATGACTATGGCAGAATTAGAAAAATCAATGAGGAGTCTGGCCTTAGATAAGTCACCAGGTTCTGATGGTCTTACCATTAACTTCTATAGGCACTTCTGGGAACACCTAAAAGATCTGATTTTGTTGGTGATGAAGGAAATTTCTCATTTGCAGGTTCTTCCAACCACTATGAAACAAGGAGGTATTACTCTTATACCTAAACCTGGGAAAGATTTGAGACTAATTAATAACTTGAGACCCATTTCACTTCTAAACAATGATTATAAAATTTTGACAAACATTTATGCAGCTAGGATGAAAACAGGAATGGATCAAATTATTTCTTGTACTCAGTCTGGGTTTCTGAAAGGGCGGTCAATTCATAACAATATCAGTTTAGTACTTGTCCTGCTTGACTATATTCATTTAATTGAGGATAGTGGTTTTATTTTATTTCTGGATTTCTTTAAAGCATTTGATACTACCGAACACCTGTTTATGTTTCGTTCACTGGAATTATTTGGTTTTGGTCCTAATTTTATTAGCTTTGTCGAAACAATTTATAAAGATACAAATAGTGTAGTCACTTTAACGAAAGGCACATCTTCTAGATTTTTAATTAGTAAAGGGATTAAACAAGGATGTCCGATCTCGCCATTACTTTTCATACAGCAGCTGAAATGCTGTCAATCCTTATAAAAAAATTCCACATTTTCCAAACTTAATTTTTTGGGAGAACAGTTGGCAATCACGCAGTTGGCAGATGATAAAACCATATTCATGAAGGACAGCACTCAAATACCCCAGATCCTCAGGACTGTAGATTTTTTCTCCAAAGCTTCCGGTTTAAAATTAAATCTCAGTAAATGTGAACTGTTACCAATACACAGTTCTACTCAATCCACTATTCATGGTATTCCAGTTAAAACGGTTGTTAAATATCTTGGTATCAATATTTCTAAAGATATTACAATATTAAAGGAGAAAAACTTGTGGAACACTTTAGAGAAATGTAAGGTCAATTTGAATTTATGGTCACAGTGGGACATTTCTATTTTTGGAAGAGTTTATCTAACAAAAATGGAATGTCTTTCAAGATTTATTTATCCTGCATATTCTTTGTCTGTACCTAAACAAGCAAGAAAAGCAATAAATCGGGTCAATTTTAATTTTATTTGGAGAACACTCACTACATGAAGAAGGAGGCAATAATCCAATATTATAATGATGGTGGGCTGAAGGCAATAGATTTTGAAAGTTTAGATGGTATGATAAAAATAAACTGGCTTGGATCTTTTTTGAAGAATGAAAAAAGTTTGTGGTTCCATTTACCATCCAAAATCTTTTCTGACCTTCTAGGGGTCAACTTTCTATTAAAATGTGATTACGATTATTAAAAAACTGCCTGTCAAATTTTCTAATTTTCATCAGCAAGTTCTGTTGTACTGGAAGCTAATATTTAAACACAATTTTAGTCCCCATCAAACCCTGTTGTGGAATTCACAGTATGTTTTGTACAGAAACAAATCCTTGTTTTTAAAGAACTGGTTAGATAAAGGGATATGGTCAGTGTTGCATTTGATGGACAACAGTGGAAAGATTTTACTTTTTGAAAATTTTTGCAATAAATATAACTTAAATGACAGGAAAGAATACAATAAAATAATTAAATCAATTAATTTCGCAGTATTACACCATAGAACAAGTAGTTAAATTAAGATCAAATTTCATAAAACTCCCAATTGCTCCAAAATTAAAAGAGATTCACTTTAAAATTATAAATTCTGTCTATCCTTGTAAAGAGTTGTTAAGGTTACGATTTGGGTTTCAAGAGAATTCATGTGCTTTTTGTGAGGAGGAAATTGAAACCATTGATCATTTGTTTTTTTGAGTGCAAATATGTTGGTTGTTTTTGGGAAGAATTTTATTTTTGGTGTTCATCTAAGTTTGAAGTTTTAGTTAATTTACAAAAGCATGTCATACTTTTTGGTGTAGTCTCTGATGATAGACAGTTTGATTTAGTGTTCAATGTTTTGTTAATTTATGGGAAGTTTTATATTCACAAAAGCAAGTCTCTTAAGATCAAACCACTATTCAATGTATTCCATAAAGAACTTTGTCTATATTTCAAATCTTTGAAGTACATGAAAAGTAAAAAAGCAAGGACACTTTACACTTTCATTGAAAACAATAATCTGAATGTAAACCCCTAGTGTTATTTCATTTGATTACGATTCTGTATATGTATTTATTTATTTATTTATTTATTTTCTGTCAGTTTTTTGTATACCCTTTTCTTTAATTTTTTATGGTTCAAAATGTTGTGATTTTTTTTGGAGTGCCAATAAATGTATATATATATATATATATATATATATATATATATATATATATATATATATATATCAGACGTGACTTCCATTCAATGACGTCATCAACATCGCCGGTCCGCTAGCATTAGCACGGCGCTTCCAGCGGTTGAATATCCATAACAGCGTTTTTATAACTTTAAAAAGGTCGTGCTCCTATTGAAGTTTTTTTAGCTCATAATTCAAGTTTTATGCATTTTTCAATTGACAATTCCATTTGCAAAATCATCATACAATTTGAGAATGCATTTTGCAATTCAATATTCAATATTCAATATTCAATCAGGCTTGCAAAATGATAATTCATTTTGTAATTTACAATTCAATATGAAAATTTACAATTCAATATCACAATTTTACAAAATAAAATATTGCATAAAAACAAAATTAATTGCATTGTAAATTGTCATGGGTTTTTGACGTCATTATTCAAATGACAATGCATTTTGTAATTTACAATTCACTATGCAGTTTGACATTTCATTTTGAAATGCATTTTTTAATTGAGAATTCAATATTCAGATTAGGCTTTTGATATGACAATTCCTTTTGCAATTTACAATTCAATATTATAATTTTGAAAATAAAATATTGAATAAAAACAAAATCAATTGCATTCTATATTGTCATGGGTTTTTGATGTCATAATTCAAATGACTATGCATTTTACAATTTACAATTTAATATGCAATTTGGTCTTTCATTTTAAAATGCATTTTGTAATTTACATTTCAATATTTAAAAATTATATTTCAATACATGGTTTGGTTCAAAATAATTTTAAAGTAACTTTAAATCTATTGCATAGTAAAATCCCACGCTCTGTGTTTCAAAAGTCAATTCATCATGCAAAACAGCGCCCCCCGCTGTAATGCATTCTCAGTTTTATCCATGCGCTTTAAGTGTGTCATTATTCAAACTGCTTTGCATTCTGTAAGACGGGCGCCCCCCCTATATATGTACTATATATACTAAGTAGCTAGCCACTCTCAGTCAAGAGACCAACACGGATGTAGAAACAATGTCAGAGAGTTTTTTAAAAATAAAAGTGTTGCTTCTAAATGGATACGCTGTGTTGCAGCTCTTAAATACACTTTATAGCACATCTTTAGGACTGATGTGAATGAAAAGGCAGTGGTCCCCAGACCATGATTTGCAAGTCACTTGGGTTCAGCTCTGTTTCATTTTTTTTTTTTTAATATTGAAGGAAGTTTTATTTTGAAATACTCCCGGACGTTGTTTCTACATCCGTGTTGGTCTCTTGACTGAGAGTGGCTAGCTACTTAGTTCGTAGCTCCAATCTAACAAAAACAAAACAATAAAACGTATTCAGAACCTCTTTTTCGGGCAGGAAAGAACCAGCGAGGAACTAAAGCGGGACCTTCGACTTCACAGAAAAAAATCTGCTGTTTACAGACAAAACAGAGTCTTCCCCGACAAAAACGGATCAGCTCTCACGCAGCAGGACCCGCTCTGTGTAATGAAGTCTGGCGACAAAGTCTTCAGTCCAATGTTTCACAAACACAGTTAATAAAGATGAAGACACGGTGGATTCACGTTTATTATGATATTCAGAAAATACCCGTTTTACGAGGGTTGTGTCGTTTAATTTTGCTTTATGTAACCATTACACAGTTCCGACTCGGCTAAGGTTAGCGTTTGATTAGCATCTACTCTGAAGTGAAAGGGGAATTTAACCACAAAGGCTAAGTTTAAACCTTTAGACTTGTTAAAATTATTGAACTAGCGCGCCCAACCGCACGTTCTTTTTCTGTCTGTGACCCGGTACCAAGTGCGCCACGGACCGATACCGGTACCGGTCAGCGGCCCGAGGGTTGGGGACCGCTATCTTAAAGTTCACAGCAGCCCTAAAGTTGCGCTCCAAAATCTCTTTGAGCTGTCACACAGCAGTTGTAGTGTAAGTCATCCAGATAGAAGCTAACTCTTTAGCAGATAGCATTCTCTTCTGTAACCTCAGAAAACAAACAACTCCATTTGGTCGAAAGGAAGTGGAGGCGGGATTTAGCATATATAGGGGGGGCGCCCGTCTGACAGAATGCAAAGCAGTTTGAATAATGACACACTTAAAGCGCATGGATGAAACTGAGAATGTATTACAGCGGGGGGCGCTGTTTTGCATGATGAATTGACTTTTGAGGGCTGCACGGTGGCGCAGTGGTTAGCGCTCTTGCCTCACAGCGAGAAGGCCCCGGTTCAAATCCCGGCTGGGACCTTTCTGTG
>NW_023417137.1:15202-16355 GCF_002922805.2 Oryzias melastigma | reverse complement strand
AGAATAACAAAATACTTAAATACTACTTGTACTGATTTCATATAAGAGTAGAGTAAAATTGTTAAAATTAATTTCTGCAATAGAAGAATTCAGAAGACAAAATAAACATTAAACACTATTGTAGTCTGAATAATAAAATAAAAACAGTATTTAGTTAGTTTTTTTTACAATCTTCTTATGCTCATAAAAAGGTAGGTACTTATACACTGCTATAACTTGTGAAATACAACTTAAATAATCTACAAACCCACAAATTCAGTAATTATATATTTTACAACCTGTAATGCAGTTGCCAAATAAAAAAATAAATTAAACTAGCCAAAGCTAACATGTATATGTGTGAGAGAGTATGAACACTCTAGAGGGGAATGCTGATCTTATAGCTTCTTTCCACAGAGCTCCGGTCAGAGGGAAGGGCACGGAGAGTCCAGTTTACAGTAAACTTTTAATTTCAGGAGTTGAATGGATACATGGTTTCAGAATCCGATGTAAACATCAGCGTATATGGTTGTCTGTGTGTGTGTGTGTCTGTGTGTGTGTGTCTGCAAAGAAACGAAATACAAATAATATTGTTCTGGTATACTGAGAAGTAAATAACCTAATAATCATTAACATTATTTACCTGGATAATTTAAATGACAAGATTTAGTAAACAAACCATAAATAAACAGAAATTAAGTAATACAAAGGGTTAAACAAGCCTTTGTTAGTAATCCAAATAGATTTACATGTCTCTGGCTCCCTCTAGAGGGCAAGAATGCAAACCAGAATAATGAGTTTGAGGCTTTTTTTTCTTTCTTTATCTTTTAAGAGCGTTTGTAAACTGTACCTGCATGTCGTTTTCTCTCAGCCGGGATAATAGCAAGTTCCTGCGACGTTTATGGATCGAAGGATCTGCTCCAACTCCTCCAAAAGTAAAAGTTGAATCAAATAACTCAGAAACATTTCCAGCTTCGCGCTTCACACCTTCAATGTATGGAAGTTTTAAGGTCATAATTCAAAGTTTTATGCATTTTTCAATTGACAATTCAATTTGCAAATTCATCATGCAATTTGAGAATGCATTTTGTAATTTACAATTCAATATTTAAAATGACATTTCAATACATGGTTTGGTTCAAATTTATTTTAAAGTAACTTTAAATCTATTGCA
>NW_023417137.1:0-15115 GCF_002922805.2 Oryzias melastigma | reverse complement strand
AATATAGAATGCAATTGATTTTGTTTTTATTCAATATTTTATTTTCAAAATTATAATATTGAATTGTAAATTGCAAAAGGAATTGTCACATCAAAAGCCTAATCTGAATATTGAATTCTCAATTAAAAAATGCATTTCAAAATGAAATGTCAAACTGCATAGTGAATTGTAAATTACAAAATGCATTGTCATTTGAATAATGACGTCAAAAACCCATGACAATTTACAATGCAATTGATTTTATTTTTATGCAATATTTTATTTTGTAAAATTGTGATATTGAATTGTAAATTACAAAATGAATTATCATTTTGCAAGCCTGATTGAATATTGAATATTGAATTGCAAAATGCATTCTCAAATTGCATGAATTTGCAAATTGAATTGTCAATTGAAAAATGCATAAAACTTTGAATTGTGAGCTAAAAAAGACTTCCAATTGCTACAACATAAAATCATTACTTACATTTAAATGTAAACTTCTGTGGTTCAGAGCGCACCAAAGGGAAGAAAAGCGCGTCTTTACGCAACGCGGTTTACTCTCGCGATAGCGGACATTGGACCCCTCTGGTCAGGTGTGAAACTTAAAAAATAATAATTCCGGACACGACTTCGACTGCCACTTCAAATCAAGGGGGAGGGCTAAGGGAGAGGGAGAAGGGGAGTTTTCGGATCGGGCCAAAGACTCACCATGAAGAAGAAGAAAGTTGGAGCCTCGTCCCCTCCTGCTCCGTCATGGAGGAAAACGAAAGTAACTTATGTAACTACAGTTCTCTGAATCCTGAAAGACCAGCAGAGACGGTTCTTCAAGCTCCGTCTCTTTTAGGTTTGAGGACGATTTCAGGAAAAAGACTTGGTTTTATTTATTATTAAGGGGTTAAAGTCCAGATCTGCTACACTCCAGATCTGCTTCCTCATTTCCTGATTCAGGAACGACTGGACAGAGCTCCGCCCCCTCTATGTGCGTTTGTTTTAGCCTCCTCCTGTAATCAGACACCTGAAAGAGCCTCTATGCTTTACAGGAAATGACATCACTGTGCTATTAATAAAGTTAGGACAAGTTGGGACTTTGTAGGTGAAGAACAGAAGAGAGTAAAATAACAGAAGAATGTGAGTAAAATCACAGGTAAAGTCAACAACAAAGACTGCAGCTGAACTCTCACCATGTCACACATCTGCTGTCTGCTTGTTCAAATCTCCTTCCAGGTTGTGTGTAGAAATGAGTGTGTGCTTGAAAATGTTCTGTCTGACTGTTAAAGACCCACAACAACACAACATGGCAGCAACTGTCACCACCAGAACCTCAGGAACCAGAGATTTCTGCTTTTCTGCTTCAATGTGAATTATGTGAACAAAGAAATGAAATAGTGAATTTGAAAAATGTGTGAAGAATTAACAGATAAAAGACACCAAAACAAAGTTTGTTGACATAGAAAGAGAGAGTTTAAGTGTTCTGAAACCACAAACTGAGTTTAAATCTGGATCAGAATCAGAACTTTGTTCAACAATATTGTCTACAGATGTGACAGAATGTTCATCATAACAGAGTTTGAACGTCTGTAGATTCTTCACAAAAAATAAAGATCTCACAGATCAAAACCTTATAGGAGCTGAAGTCTTAATTAACGTTTTTTGAAAATTCAGATGCATTCATATTGTTGATACTTTTTAAAATATATAAAGTATATTTTTCCTCATTGGGCATAAATAAATAGAAACAGATGGTGGAAAAGACTTTCTAAATGTGGAATGAGTTTTTACTTCGTTTCAAAATAAAAGGCATCCTGTGTCTCATAGGATCATCAAACTATCATTCATTCATCTTCCAGACCGCTTCTTCCCTTTCGGGGTCACGGGGGTGCCGGAGCCTATCCCGGCTACTGATGGGCGAAGGCGAGGTACACCCTGGACAGGTCGCCAGTCTGTCACAGGGCCTCAATCACACACACATACACTCTCACATTCACACCTAGGGACAATTTAGTCACCAATGAACCTATGAAGCATGTTTTTGGACGGTGGGAGGAAGTCCCCGGTGAAAACCCACGCATGCACGGGGAGAACATGCAAACTCCACACAGAAAGGTCCCAGCCGGGATTCGAACCAGGGCCTTCTCGCTGTGAGGCAAGAGCGCTAACCACTGCGCCACCGTGCAGCCCGTTCCAAACTATCATAATTTTCCCTATTTACTGCTGTTGTTAATCTTTAGAAAAACACCTTCATTGGTTTATCATTCAATAGGAATAGTATCTAAAATATGTTAACAAGTCATTTCTGTATAGATAATAAATATTTTTGTGCAACATAAAATATGTGCTTTAAACTCATAAAATAAGATCAAACTTCACACATGTCAGCAAGGGAGTAAAAAATAGTTTCTTACTGTTCTATGAGCACCTCAGCCATAACTTTATGAACCTAACCTAAATTAAAATAATGCCAACTATATGAATACTAAAAGTCCAAGCCACTTTCCCAATTCAGATGTTCCATATATGGGGAAAAGTGGTGCGACTAATTTAGATCCTCCAACGCTTACCGCGTGTTGTATGTGAAACTGACCATCTGCTTTTGCTCTTTTATCAACGTCTTCCATTTATCCACACAGAGGTGAACTAATATTTACATCATCGATCTTTATAATCTGTCAAGTTTTTAAACGACAGCAATGCAAATGACATTAGCAATAGTAAATATTTTCTATCTTGTGTTCAGTATGACCAACCTCTTCCAACTCGTCCGTTTTCTTTCTTTTTTAAAAATTACATCATAAAAAAGAAGCAGACCAAGAGTGGGAACATAAGACAAGAAACATAAAGTAAAACTCACAAGAAGATGGAGAAAAAGCAGGAAAAAAATTAAGAGTCTCTCCAGCGTGTCCTGGGTCTTCCCCGGGGCCTCCGTCCAGTGGGACATGCCCGGAACACCTCTCTAGGGAGGCGTCCAGGAGGCATCCGGATCGGATGCCCGAACCACCCCAACTGGCTCCTTTCGATGCGGAGGAGAAGCGGTTCTACTCCGAGCTCTATTCGGGTGACTGAGCTTCTCACCCTATCTCTAAGGGAGCGCCCAGCCACCCTGCGGAGAAAACTCATTTCAGCCGCTTGTAGTCGGGATCTTGTTCTTTCGGTCATGACCCAGAGCTCATGACCATATTTGGGACAGTGCACATGCAATGAATCCAGCGGCTATTTTTTTTAACCGTTTTACTCTATAATATGTTAAAAATAATATAAAAGGCACAACAGCAAAAATCCTACTAGGAGTGGCATATTAACTATCAGCTGAAGGGTAAGGACAACCCCCAACTCCTTGATCTCATACAGTCTCGTCGTTCGCCCTCATCTCAGGCGCCTTTCTCCGCCCCCTCCAGCAGCAGCTTCGTCTCGCTGAGGATGCAGGTGAGGCGCCGGGGGATCTCAAACACACCTATTTCCTCTATTCACCCCTCCTCCCCCCAGCACACACACACATTAAAACACCCCCTACTGACTTGGTAGTTCTAATTTCTCTTTCAGGTGACCTCCAATGACCTTTAGCTTATGGTTTTTGGAAGAACTTTTATTTTTGAACAGAAGAACAACTTCAGTCTGAGTTCTTCCTCTGCTGCTCCTCTTCCTCACAGATGAGATCACATAGAAACATCACTGCCTTCATCATGAAGGAGAAGACAACAGAAAACACAAAGACTCACCATGAAGAAGAAGAAAGTTGGAGACGAGGTCTCCTCCTGCTCCGTCATGGAGAAACATGAAAGTTCCTCATGTAACTACAGTTCTCTGAATCCTGGAAGACCAGCAGAGACGGTTCTTCAAGCTCCGCCTCTTTCTTGTTTCAGGCTGATTTCAGGAAAAAGACTTGGTTTAATTTATTATTGAGGGGTTAAAGTCCAGATCTGCTACACTCCAGATCTGCTTCCTCATTTCCTGATTCAGGAATATCTGAACAGAGCTCCGCCCCCTCTATGTGTGTTTGTTTTAGCCTCCTCCTGTAATCTGACACCACAGAGTCTCTCCGCTTTACAGGAAATGACATCAGTGTGTTAATTATTCAACTTGGGACACGTCAGGGATTTGTAGGTGAAAAACAGAAGTTAGTAAAATAACAGAAGAATGTGAGTAAAATCACAGGTAAAGTCAACAACAAAGACTGCAGCTGAACTCTCACCATGTCACACATCTGCTGTCTGCTTGTTCAAATCTCCTTCCAGGTTGTGTGTAGAAATGAGTGTGTGTTTGAAAATGTTCTGTCTGACTGTTAAAGACCCACAACAACACAACATGGCAGCAACTGTCACCACCAGAACCTCAGGAACCAGAGATTTCTGCTTTTCTGCTTCAATGTGAATTATGTGAACAAAGAAATGAAATAGTGAATTTGAAAAATGTGTGAAGAATTAACAGATAAAAGACACCAAAACAAAGTTTGTTGGCATAGAAAGAGAGAGTTTAAGTGTTCTGAAACCACAAACTGAGTTTAAATCTGGATCAGAATCAAAACTTGGTTCAACAATATTGTCTACAGATGTGACAGAATGTTCCTCATAACAGAGTTTGAACGTCTGTAGATTCTTCATAAAAAATAAAGGTTTCCTGCAGCTGCGAGGATCTGCTCCAGGAATGAAGGAGTGCTGCCCCCTGCTGGACAGCTTTCTGACAGTGAAGCTTCAGGATGGAGTCAGTTCCAACCATAGACTGTATATAAAATAACTGGACAAAGCAAGCTCTCCTCCTTCCATGTTCCATATAGGAAGTACCACTAGGTTGCAAAAAGGCCAAAGTCCCATTGACTTACATTGAGAAACAGACAGTTATTTCTCAGTCTTTTTATACGTCAGAATAATCATTCTTCCTCTGCTGCTTTCTGATTAACTTCTTTTTTCTAATCCTAATTTTTTTAAAGATTTTTTTCCATTATCACAAGTTATTAGAGTTATAAATTGACCAATCAGATGGCTCAATAAGCGTTTGTGGGTCTGACGTCGAACGTGTGGGGCGTTTGAGTGACAGATGACGGGTAGCCAACGGGAGCAGACTTCATCAGTGGGTCCGTGAAGACCTTTTATCACCTACTTTACAATTCAACAATGTACCAATCATTGTCCTACTGTTGTTTTCCTCAATGGAATGTACCGATGCAGCAGTTTAAAACAACAAGAGGCGCATGCTGTCGACATTTTTAAATGAGGATTTACTCTGTAGAAATAGATTTCACTCTGAGGTTATGTGCTTTGGACCTTTGTGTTTGTTTAACGTTCGTTTTTCTTTATTTAAATGTTTTGATTGTAGCTTATAAATTATAAGTTGTGTATATGCGCATAAAACCACCAACCAAAGTTTCATCTTCGCCGCAATTTTCCAGCTTCAGCCTGAATTAGACACAGACGCCTGATGAGCGCGAGATAAAAATGAAAGGACCTGGTCGTATTTTCAAACAGAAAAAAGATCCAGCTGTTCACTTGTTAGGATGGTTATTTATTTTAAATACAGCTGAACGCGCTTCTCACGTGCATCTGATCAGACTCTAACGTGGCCGCATGTGAAGAAACGAGCTGCGGCGCGCGCGCGAGGGGGACACGCGCCGGTCTGCAGCAGCTTCACCCAAATGCTCCTTTTATCTCGACAAAAAGGAATAAATGTAAGTAAATCCAAAAGGACTGCTGACAGAATCAAATGTTGGGATGGTTCTCCCTCAAAGGCTTCAACAATGACTTGTACAATCAGCCCAGTCTCAGTAAAATGCGTACATATGCCACGATTTGGGAAATACCGTGTATAATATACTCCAAAACCGGTTTTTGCGTGCATATAATACGCGCGGTCCTAAACGTGTTAAAATGTGTTTTCCACGTTTGACACGTCCCCTGGTGGAGGCGTGAGCATCACAGACAGCCCCACAAACCAACAATTTGCTATTCTAACCCTAACCATAACCGTAATCCTAAACTTAACCAGGAAAGACGTCTTTTAGAAAAGAGCCGGATGATTTCTGACCACGTGATCAAAACGAAACCTAAAAAGCCATTCTCCCGAGCCGCCGTTATTGAAGCTGTTTACATCCGCGGTCCCGTGGTAGAGGCGTGGAAATAGGCAGACGGTTGCAATAAACTCCCTCCTGATTGGCGACAGTACTTCCTGTAGATTCCATGACTCAGCTATGACTTAGACCAATCGCTGGAGATTGTTTGCGAATGGCGATATCCGTTTCAGGAATTGACGGTGAAAGCGGCGGCCTACTTTCGTGAGGAGAGGAAGTAATGCATTTCCAATGGGGGACCTCATTGCTCGCTCAGTCCATTATTTTTACAGTCTATGGTTCCAACAGATCAGATCAACTTTCTGCTCTTTACTAAAGAGGGGGAAAAATTATAAATTCTAATGTTGTTTCAACATTGAAACATTCCTCTTCTTGGTTTCTAGAGTAAGGCTCTCTCTGACCTTTGATCTTCATGTCCAAAAACAACTTGAAGACCTGCAACTGCCTGAAAACATCACTAAGTCTGACTTTCATTGTTCCTGTTAAATGTTGAACATGTGAATGTAAAGAACCATAGAAATATATAACTAGATTAGGGGTCTGTAACCTTTAACCCTAAAAGAGCCATTTGGGCTTTTTTCTCACAGATCAAAACCTTAAAGAAGCCATTAAGTCTTAAGTAACCTTTTTGAAAATTCAGATGCATTCATATTGTTGATACTTTTTAAAAGATATACAATGTATTTTCCTCTTTGGGCATTAATAAACAGAAACAGATGGTGGAAATGACTTTCTAAATGTGGAATGAGTATTTACTTCGTTTCAAAATAAAAGGCATCCTGTGTCTCATAGGATCATCCCACTATCATCATTTTCCCTACTTACTGCTGTTGTTAATCTTTAGAAAAACACCTTCATTGGTTTATCATTCAATAGGAATAGTATCTAAAATGTGTTCTTAACCACTCCTTTCTGTTTAGATAATAAATATTTTTGTGCAACATAAAATATGTGCTTTAAACTCATAAAATGAGATCAAACTTCACACATGTCAGCAGGGGTGTTAAAAAATAGTTTCTTACTGTTCTGAGTACCTCAGCCATAACTTTATGAACCTAACCTAAATGAAAATAATGCCAACTATATGAATACTAAAAGTCCAAGCCACTTTCCCAATTCAGATGTTCCATATATGGGGAAAAGTGGTGGGACTAATTTAGTCAATTTTTTTTTTCGATTTTATGTTGAACACACCAATAGTTTATACTCTCTGAAGATCCTCCAACACTTACCGCCTGTCGTATGTGAAACATAGACATAAAAGATCCTAATGAATATTTTGTAATTTTTTTTAAACCAATGGAAATTTCTGAAGTAAAATTTAAAAGAAAATGTTTACTTACAGGAAAAAAAATGAAAGCCGTAGGTACTGCAAAGGGTGTCATGGCGCAGACTGTTCATGCTTGTTCACTTTGCCATTGAAGAAGTTTGTTGCCGCGTTGCAAAATGTACGCAGTGCATGCTGGGATGGCTTATAATTTGATTTAGATTCACAGCAAGGTACAGGGGATTTAGTGGACATTTGTGACTCAACGGCAGCTTTCTCTTGACGTTGGATCAATTTCACAACTTCCTGAAAGGTACAAGGCGATTCTTGTCCTTAATCCTCCTCCTAAACATTGAGGAAACTTGATGAAATTCCCGGCATTCGTTGTTTCAGACCCAAGTTCCTCACGTCACATTGAGACAAATTTCATCATAGACCTCGGTGAGGAGCGTCCTCAGGCTTAATCCCTTGATACAGAGTAATACACTGAACTCTGCAGATATAAACCATGCAATAACATGAATTTAAAAATAATCTAAAAAAATATATTTTAAAAATTGCCAAACGCTAGAACCTGTGACAAATTGATAGTGTTTAGAGCAAAAATTAGTAAGAAGTAGCACTTTAAAAGACAAAAAAAAAGAAACTTTATATTTGTACCTGGGATTACCAATATGTTCTACTCAAAAAACAAAGGTGAATGTAATTTACATAAAATATCAATAACCTGCTTAATTTTAAGGATATTTTCCTGTTTTGATTATGTTTATGTTAAAAATGGTCATAAATTATCTTATGGGGCTCGGAAAATTGTGGCTGGTGGTCCCAACAAGAGGCCTCCCAGAGAGTGATAGAACAGGTTACAGAACAAATCAGAAATCAGAAAATAGAGTTTATGCCAGCACTAAAACTGGATTTTTTTATTTTTATTTTTTTTTATTTATTTATTTATTTTTTTTTTTGTAGTTAAACATTTGAGCTCTGTTCCCAACGTCCACCGCATCGTCTGTTAATAATAAAACCACGAGCCCTCACTAACAAATGAAAACAAAAACTATTTTTAAAGAAAACTAAGAGACATAGTATAAAAACTACAGTTAAGGCTGAAATACAAAACTTTTTCAAACTAAATGGACAAAATTAAGAATCACTGACCTGAATTCATCCCGCTGGAACGAACTGCTCAAACTCACCGGGACCCAGTTAGCTTAACGAGCTGTTTGCCGCCGCTCGGAGGAATGAACACGTGACCAGCCGCTCTTCCGGGATAACGACCAATCCATTTGAAGCTCAGATAGTGGCACCAAAATGCGCCATTCCCCCCCCTCCCCCAATTGAAAGATATTAGGAAATGTATCATCGAGGGCACGACGCGACATGGGAATTAAACCTAAAGAAAGAGAAAAGTAACGTATTTTTGGCACAACACCCGGGTTCTCACGAACTTTGGTCCATTTCTGGGTTTGAAGCTTCTTCGTTTAATCAAACGTAGCTTGGTAGGCGGGGCTTGTTGGAGTTCTTCGGCTCTTTTATGGTTTGTTTCCCTTTATTTTCCTAATTTAGGAAATCCAACTTCAAGGCGTTTAATCTGAAAGTAAGGAATGACACAATTTTTAGATAATTAAATCTGATAAAAACAATCAAAGCACACGAAGCTTTTGCCTCAGTTTCCACATTTGTAATGTGCTCTTTTACCAGCAGGGGGCTTCAAACGGTGCAATGAAAACACTAGCATGAAATAATCTGTAAATGACATGAACCAGTAAACGTGACGTTGCATTCTTTCATGTTTTTTGGAGAATTTGTAAGAATATGATCTCTTTACGTCTTTACTTTCTACATTTAGACATTGATTTTTCCCTCTTACAGTTTGGTTATATTTCTAATTTTAATACTTTTAATCAATAAGGAAAATAAAGTGTTTTATGAGTCTTTTATGAATTAAACTTTATTAATATCAGAAGGATACATTAATTTGAATGGTTTATTTGAATTTCATTTGTTTTATGAATTAAATTACAACCAAACTGAATTTTTTTAGTGACTCTTTGGTTCTAATTTTCAGAGTAAAGTTTAGAAATTGTAAAAAAAAAAATAATAATAATAATAAAATAAAGAACAGCTGAGAATTTTTAGAGAACAGTTTTCAGCTTTATCATCTTTTTTTATTAAATGAGAAAATAACATGCTAACAAAAATCAAAGTTAGCTGTTTGTTGTAAATTCTAATCTAATATAATGTTTTACTTAGAAATACATTTTTAAATGTTTATTAAAGTAAATAGATGGATTTGGGACAAAGAACCGTTTACTCTGTTCTTTCCTGTGATGGCTGCAGTCACATCTACACAAGCTTTACTGTAAGGTGTACAGTTCCTCTTACACGTTTATATTAACCTTTTTCCACTCTTAGATGGATTCTTATTGCCATTTATTTTCTTAAAAAATCTTTTTACCCTTTTAAAATAATAATAACAGCAGAAAGTTCCCAAATGATGCTGTTAAAAAGTTTGCATATCCTGACGACTTTCCTGAAAACATCACACGAGCTGATACAGAAGGGTTTAAATGGTAGCTAAAGGTAACCATCCTAACTAACCATCCTGTGGCTGAAGCAGGTGCCAAACATCAGCTGTGACATGATCCCCTAGCTGCTCCCTGAGGCGCCTCCAGTCATGTAGCTGCTAGACCAGTACAGTCCAGATGAGGAGAAAGTCACGACAGAAACCATCATCACTATGGCTACAAAGCATAAAAGCATGTTTTACATTAAGTTTATGGTGAATTTTGAACTAGAAAAAGCTCAAGTTTGCATCAGGACCAGGTGGGTATCCATTGTTCATCCTCTACGTCGTCCCTCACTTTCCCCTCACTAAACTTTGATATTTTATTCCTTTTGTATTATTTTTTTCTCCCTCATTTTCTTCATTCATCAACTCTTCAAAGTCTTCTTTCCTATTTCCTGATGACACACCAAGTACACTCCTACCTGTCTTCCTGATCACATTAGCTGAAGTTATCCAGCCATCTGAGACTGCCTCCTGACCACCCAGACTGTTTCAGCTGCTCCTTAAAAGTCATGCAACATTCTTTATCAGTTTCCATCAGTTTGTTCTCTTCTCTGCCTTTGCCCTCTTTTTCTTCATCTTCATCACCACCAGAGTCATCCTACACACCACCATCTTATCCTGTCTGGAAATGCGTTCACTTACAACTACATTGCAGTTACTGGTCTCCTTCAGGTTACACTGTCTACAGAAAATATATTACGTGTGCTAGCTAAAAATATTTTAAACTGGAAAAAAAAAACACCTCAGGACCTCAATGAGACTCAACAAAACCAGAATGAAGTTTGCAGATTGCTGTTGAGTTGTGCTAAACCTCACTGCTGCACTCAGATGGAAGAGAAAAACTGAGGGGAGAAGCAGCTTGTTTTGTCTTCTTTTTCACAGCTTCTGTTAGAGATCTATGATCTGAGCTCAGTCCTGAATTCAGCAGTCAGATCTGGACCTAAAGAGCCCTTATTTGGAACCAACAAACAGCAGAAAGCCACACTGTGGGAAAGACTCCACACTTCTGACTGATGTTCACGTCCACTTTATTCTTCACAGGAAAGATTGGAATTGCAAACTAAAAAGAGTTGAAAAAAAGTTATAAATTCTACTAGAAAACACGAATCACATGAACACAAGACAAAAATGCTTTTTATTTTCCTTTATCTGCCTCTACCCTACTGCATTTCTGGGAAAATGTTTCTTCACAAGGCAGTTACTTTCTCAAACAACTCAGAAAAAAATAATTGCAGTCTGCATTTTTGTCAAAATAAAAAAAAATGTTTACTGATCTCACAGTATTGTGAGGATTAAAGAAGTATTCAAAATATTTCTAGTGTTGTCATGGTAACACACAGATTTAAGTCAACATAGACATTGTCTCAGCATAAGTTTCAACCACAATGATCAACTCCAAACCAAAATATAATATTAAAATATCTAGAAATGTAAATCAACCCACAAAATTAAAAACAAATTTAACAAAAAAAAACACCAGTAAAAGAAGTAATGAAACATTTAAACTGGTAAAAGCTGTTGAAGAGATAAATATTTAACTTGCATTTCAAAACAACACATTTCTATTCATAGATACACCTAAAATAAATTAGTGAAAAAGTAAAGAATTTTCTGTGAGGGGAAAGTCATATTGTACAGTATCTTTACACATAGATTAACATGTATCAATCCCTATTTTATTTAGTTTTTTGGATATTGTTTATTTTGGATTAAGATATTGAAAACCTGATAGCGTCTGAGAAAATTAGAATATTATATTAAAAACAATCCAAAAGGTGTTTTTAGCACACGTCAGAGTTCAGAAAACTGCACTTTTTCTTTGCATTTAATACTTGTGTGTCCTAATTGAATAACTACATCAATGTCCTGTGGTATGGAGGCCATCAGCCTGTGTCTCTGTATACGTGTAATATAAGTTCAGATTGTTTTGATAGCTGACTTCAGGTCTTTGCTGCTTCTCATCTGACTTTTGAGATATTTGACTAAAGCTTGTATCACATTCTTTACCAGAGAAATGTTTCTCCCCTGTGTGAGTTTTCATGTGTGTTTTGAGATTACATACGTGACTAAAAGTTTTATCGCATAATTTGCATGAAAAAGGCTTTTCTCCTGTGTGAGTTCTCATGTGTGCTTGGAGATGAGATACACGACTAAAACTTTTATCACATTCTGTACAAGTAAAGGGCTTTTCTCCTGTGTGGATTTTCATGTGTGTTTTGAGATTACATTCAATACTAAAACTTTTGTCACATTCTGTACAAGTAAAGGGCTTTTCTCCTGTGTGAGTTCTCATGTGTGTTTTGAGATGAGATATTTGACTAAAACTTTTATTACATTCTTTGCAAGAAAAAGGCTTTTCTCCTGTGTGAGTCCTCATGTGTCTTTTGAGATCAAATCGTTGAATAAAACTTGTATTACACTCTTTACATGAAAAGGGCTTCTCTCCTGTGTGAGTTGTCATGTGTTTTTTCAGATTGGATTTACGACTGAATCTTGTATCACATTCTTTACAAGAAAAAAGCTTCTCCCCTGTGTGAGTTATCATGTGAACTCCGAGCTGAGACCAGTCACCGAAACTTTTACCACATTCTTCACAGATATAAAGTCCTTCTTCAGATTCAGTGTTCGTGAGGACAGACACATCGTGTGTAATTTCTGGTATTTTATCAGACTTAATAGAGGAAATTCTCCTTTCTTTAAGGGATTTTTTGCATTTTTTAACCAAAGTTTTATTCTTGAAGTTTCTTTTAACATCAGAGTAACACTGACTTTCTGGGAGGAGAGAGCTGCTTTCTGGGTCTGTCTCTCCATCTGTAGTTGATAATGATTCTTCATAATAGTTTCTTCCTTCATCCTGACTATCAGTTACATTAAAGCTCTGCTGGTAGTTTAGATCTGCTTCATTGTACTCATGTTCCTCATAAGTAGGAATCTCCATCAATGTCTCAGTTTCCTGCTTCAGATCAAACTGATCTTCATCCTGATTGAAACAAAGTTCCTCTTTAACCTGTAGAGGTTCATGTTCCTCTTGTTCCTCTTTGATCTGTGGAGGTTCTTCTTCCTCCTGCTCCTTTTTAATCTGTAGAAGTTCTGGTTCTTTCAGGTCTTCTGTAGTCTGTGAAAGTTCTGGATCCTCCTGCTCCACACTAAAGTTCCTCGACTGGTTGCAGAAATCCTCCTCTTCAGTCGCCCAATCCTGGGGGAGGACTGCAGGGACACAAACAAAAGAAGAAGCCCTTTATACTTTTGAAGAACTCTGTGGTTTTAAGCCCCAATACAAATTTTAATCACCTCAATCAGAAACCCAGAATTTTATATTTAAAAAAAATGGGGATATTAATCCCATCTGACCAAAAAAATATTCAATAGTTCAAACATACTAAGACAACAGTCACCAAGCTCCACATGACTAATTATGACCTGTGTTAAAAACTGTTTTTACTTGACTGTTCAAGATACTTCACAGACATTCTCTGTTTAAGTGCTTAGGTGTAAAATACAGTTAATAAAAGAAAGATAGGAAAATGTGTTGATTTTTCTCATTTTTTACAAAATTATCAAGTAGGGACTCTGAATCTCATCGGGCCCATAGAACCTAATTGAGACATGCCTAGTGATGACCCAGGGATGGAGAACTCCAGGTCTTGAGGGCGAGTGTGTGTGTTCCTGATAGCCAAGCCCCAAATATAACTGATTGCCTGGTTCAGGGGTGTCCAGCCAATTAGAACATGCCAAAGGAGGGTATGTTGGTGAACATGCAGAAATGCGAGCCTTGAAGTCTGGAGTTGCACATTCAGTTCACACTAGGTGCGTGCCCAATTTCTCAGTAGAGCTCACGATCCTGGAATTCTGGTGTACACGCGTTTGCACTGACTTTCATTGAAAGTGGCTGCTTGATTGCGCGGCCGTTGTGTAAACACACACACACAGGTGCGCCTGTAAAGCTGTCAAATTGATTTTTTCATTTTCTGCATCAATGAACATGTTGACGAGTTTTTTTTTCAAATCTTGAAGAATCGTTACATCCTTAAGATTTGCACATCAAATTTGCATTGGTCACCTCTCCTTCACTGCGCAGCAAATTCGCTGTTTGACGCCTGTCCAAAAAACAACACTGTTAACATGTGGGATAAAATTCAGTCTAAAATGTGGACAAGTTTCTCACTCTGTGAGAAGAATTAAAATTCTGGAGTTTAGGTCAAATCTTCTCTCTTGTCTTTAGGGCCGATGATTAAAACTTCAGTTTCGTTCTGGTTGAGCTGTAAGAACTACTCTCCTATCCTCGACTTATTGTCTAAAATACTATTTAAAAGAATGTCTATTGATTCAAGATCATCATCAGACACAACAATGTAAATCTGTAAAAGTCATTGCCATTTCTCCTGATAAAATCCCCATGAGTCAACCCATATAAATCAAGAAGTATTGGGCCTAAAATCGACCATTGGGGAACCTCACACATGATTCTAAAGTCTCTTGAAGAGCATATATCCATACTTGAGTCAGAGGAATAAAATCACTTAAAACAGTTCCTGAGAGGAATAAGCTCCTAAATCTTTCTAATAAAATCTCTTGATTTACTGTATCGAAGGAGATACTAAGATCCAGGAAGATCATTTACTTAGTGTTCGGATTTGAAGGTTTTTTACGTTTTTTTTTGCTTTAATTTAGTTTGCTTTGCTTTATAAAATCCTGCACAAAATGAAGAAATAATTTAAAGAAAAATGTGCTTTAATTAATGTACCGGTAAGTATATATCATGTATTTGTTATTTCTTGCTTCCAGGTAGAATGTACAGAATGATAAAAACAAGAACCAGTTATTTACAATACAACTTTTAACCAAACATTTTTATATTTGTCCTTTTACACAAATTTGAAACAAATCAACACAAAACACTACAACTATCACCCCAAGAAAAATAAGAAAATGAGCAAAACTAATTTTTAAAAAATTATTAAAAGTGAAAGAAAGTTAAAAGAAAATGTCCACTGCGATTTCTGCAAGGCAGAACTTTAGATCCATAGCAGCACTGCAGCGATGCATGAACTTCTGAAGATGAAGCATGTTGGGACTCAGTATGATCACACTGAAGAGAGATCTTTGTCTACCTAAGCTAAGATTAGCACAAATAGAGCTAGCTGTAGTTTTCCGGGTTTAAATGCATCGTGTGCGGTTGTCATTGCGCTGCTTGGAAATAAACCAGAAGATCTGCAGCAGATCTGTGTCTACAGAACCTCTC
>NW_023417136.1:48284-49370 GCF_002922805.2 Oryzias melastigma | reverse complement strand
CAGCAAGTCAAGAAAGGATGCATTTCCCTTTCCTGGTTTTGAGGAATCTTTGGATGCACTGACTGGTGGAGGGTGGTTTTCCCCCTATGATCTGGCCAGTGGGTACACCAGGTTCCAGTGACAGAAACTGGTCGGACAGACACTGCTTTCTGTTACCCATTTGGAGTTTTTGAATGGAACTGCATGCTCTTGCATGTTCTCACCTTAAATTGAACTGGAGTTGCTGTGTTCTCCAGGTTGATCAGACCTGATTAGATTAGTGTCAGACTAATATCACATTAGTGAGTTCTGGCTCATGCAGATTCACCAACTGCAAAAGATCTACCAATAAGATTATTCTAAGGGACCATGCTGTATAACCTTTTAAACATAAACAGCATTTCTTTTAATAAAGATTGTAATGATTCATCAGAAGACAAGCATTGTGCCATATTTTATAACTACTATAAACGTTTGTTTAGTCTACTTTGCTTGTTTTCACATCTATGGTCATCACAATGCTATGTCGCCTTCTAGTGGTCACTTATGGTAGTGTTAAGACGTAAGCAACCTTTTGTAGAAAAGAGTCATGGAAATCAAGAAACCCACAGGAAACAGCAGATGGAAAAATTGATATCTGATCATCATTTATGCCAACATTTCATAATCTACATTTTTGTTCATTTGTGTCAGAAATCAAAAGCTCATGAAACTTGAAGCATTCACAGCTCCGTCTCTGTCATGTTCTGCTTCAACTGGTCTGCAGAGAAAATCAAAACATGTTTATTTCTTAGCTGTGCTGACCTCAGCCTTCCTTCCAGCTGCAGACTCAAGCAGGAAGCTCCAGGGGACACTGCCCTCTGCTGGAACTTTATGGTATCATTACTGACCCTCCACACATGGTTTCTTTTTTGTTTACCTTATTTAAAGTCAAAGCAACTACACACAAGTTGTCATTCTCAACTTATATTTGACAAAAATAATGCTCAGGAGGATATAGAACCACTAAATAACAGAAAGCTAGTTCTGGTATGATGGTTTAACGTGGTACAGCACACAGTTGGTAAATGCAAACACAAGACCCACAACTAATGATTGATTAAATTC
>NW_023417136.1:25637-48149 GCF_002922805.2 Oryzias melastigma | reverse complement strand
GGTCTGCAAATTAGCTGTTAGCTAGATGGCCTGTGGACATGGCATTGGTTACATTTGAAAGTGTAACAATGTTTTTTTTGTCCTGTCCCTTTGAAATAAATAAAATTGAAATTGAGGACGTTAACCACTTCTCATTGTTCAGATTGATGACATGTGATCAAGCCTCCAACAATGATTGGCGGACACAGTTGAAGGGGGTGGGACTTTTCTAAAACAGAGCTTGAGGCTGGTTTTGCCATCCTTCTGATTAAGGAGTCATTTATTGAATTAAAGAAATATGTCTTTTACCATCTTGCATTTTCCAAACTATCTACCAGTGTTAAATCAGGGCCGTTTGGATGAACACAGAGCGAATACCATAGTGATGGTAAATGTTTTGGAATACATCCGCTGCTGCTCCACATCATGAGGAGCCAGTTGAGGTGGCTAGGGCATCTGGTCTAGATGCCTCCTTGACGCTTCCCTGGAGAGATGTCCCAGGCATGTTCCACTGGGCGGAGCCCTGGGAAAAACCCAGGACACACTGGAGAGACTACGACTCTTGACTGACCTAGGAACAAAGTTAGCTTTGTTGACCCGAGTTCTCTGGGGGACTTCTCTTGAACAGATGCAAATACATTTGTCTCTGGGTCTTAAGTTGAAAAGCTAGTGTCTTCTCCCAATCGTTAAATGAGCTGAACACTATCTTGAATTTACCCTTGGTGGGCTTATAATACTGTGTTTGTTAGACACTGAGTGCATGGTGTCAATCATCACAGAACATTTCTTTTGCAAATATCTACCACGAGGCTTGGCCAATGGTTTAGCAATTAAAGGTCATGTCTCAGTTTGGGTGTTGGTGGTTAAGGACCACTCATGGACTTCCAATTAAGCCCCAGTTGTTTTATGGATGAATGTCATTAGCTGCTGCAATGACACTGGTCTCTCAGTATGACCCCAGCCTTATTTACCTCATGACAAGTCCCTGAAATTCCAAACAATCTTTTAGTGGTCTTGTAAAGCTAGATTCACACTATTTGCACATCAGGGACGTTGAGTAACAATGTTAAGTTAATATACATACGCAGTCTGAGGTCCTGGGGCGTGATTTCAGCATCGCGTGGCGCATTGGTGTGGTGTGGTAGCAGCAAGGTTTGAGCATCACACCGTGATTTCAGTGTCGGGCGTGGTCTGTCCAAAGTTCTTAACTTTAGCGTACCTGACGCATCGCGTCAACCAAACAGGATCTCAGCTTTGAGCATGTGACGTTTTCAGTCATTCAATCAATGGATAAAATACAAATCCAACATGGAGGGTCTCCCATTGTATTGGTGAGGAAAACGTATGGCAGCCTCCACATGTTTCTAGACTATTGCCAGTTGCACAGCAAGTCAAGAAAGGATGCATTTTTCTTTCCTGGTTTTGAAGAGTCTTTGGATGCACTGACTGGTGGAGGGTGGTTTTCCACCTATGATCTGGCCAGTGGGTACACCAGGTTCCAGTGACAGAAACTGGTCGAACAAACACTGCTTTCTGTTACCCATTTGGAGTTTTTGAATGGAACTGCATGCTCTTGCATGTTCTCACCTTAAATTGAACTGGAGTTGCTGTGTTCTCCAGGTTGATCAGACCTGATTAGATTAGTGTCAGACTAATATCAGATTAGTGATTTCTGGCTCATGCAGATTCACCAACTGCAAAAGATCTGCCAATAAGATTATTCTAAGGACCTATGCTGTATAACCTTGTAAACATAAACAGGATTTCTTTTAATAAAGATTGTAATGAATTATCAGAAGACAAGCATTGTGCCATATTTTATAACTACTATAAACGTTTGTTTAGTCTACTCTGCTTGTTTTCACATCTATGGTCATCACAATGCTATGTCGCCTTCCAGTGGTCACTTATGGTAGTGTTAAGACGTAAGCAACCTTTTGTAGAAAAGAGTCATGGAAATCAAGAAACCCACAGGAAACAGCAGATGGAAAAACTGATATCTGATCATCATTTATGACAACATTTCATAATCTACATTTTTGTTCATTTGTGTCAGAAATCAAAAGCTCAATGAAACTTGAAGCATTCACAGCTCCGTCTCTGACATGTTCTGCTTCAACTGGTCTGCAGAGAAAATCAAAACATGTTATTTCTTAGCTGTGCTGACCTCAGCCTTCCTTCCAGCTGCAGACACAAGCAGGAAGCTCCAGGGGACACTGCCCTCTGCTGGAACTTTATGGTATCATTACTGACCCTCCACACGTGATTTCTTTTTTGTTTACCTTATTTAAAGTCAAAGCAACTACACACAAGTTGTCATTTTCAACTTATATTTGACTAAAATAATGCTCAGGAGGATATAGAACCACTAAATAACAGAAAGCTAGTTCTGGCATGATGGTTTAACGTGGTACAGCACACAGTCGGTAAATGCAAACACAAGACCCACAACTAATGATTGTCGCTCATTAGATTAAAGTCCCACTCTGATCATCATTTGATCTACTGTAAAAATAGGGGATCCCTTGGATCACATCACATCTGAGCCTGGGGGTGTATGTGTCCCTAGGGTGCTGGTTCTGGTCCTTGCCTATGAGTGCTGGGCCTTTTTAAAACTCCAACAATGTTGGAGCCTGGTACCACGCTTGTTGGGGACTCCCACATGTCCTGTTGGTAGTTTAACGGTCCTCCAGTTCGCCCTCCCATCGCTCACCTTCACTGACAACCACTGCAGGGGTGGAAACCTCCACCAGGAGCTCCTTTTGGACTTTGTTGATTTCCCATGCTTGCATGTACATTTATGTGTTGTTGTAGATTTGTTGTACATTTGTTTGTCTGTGCACTTTTTGTGTGCATTGCATTGTTCGTTTCCCGTGCTTGGCGCCGCGGATGGCTGCCTCGGTGTGTTGGTGTGCGTTGGGCACCATCATCACCAAGTGAAATTCCTCGTATGTGTAAACATGGCAATAAAGTTGCTTCTGATTGTGATTCTGGATGTCCTCCTCTTGGGCAGGGGGTGGAGTTGTCTTTGCCTTACCTTCTAGACTGGGTGGGAATGTGGGCGGATCTCCCGCGAGGGGCTCTGGGCATTGCTCAGAACTCCTAGGTGGTGGTGGGCTGCCCGTCTGAGGCTAGGAGGTTGTCCTGGGCACAGCGGGAGGGCTGTATTCTGGCTGGGCTGGGGATGGTGCTCTCTGTGCCCCTGTGCTCCCCTGCTCTCTGATGCTGGGGGCCCCTGTGGCGATCCTTCCAGCCCTGATCTGGGTGGCGGATGTTGGTTGCCTACCAGGCAGATTCTCTTGGTTTGCTATCACACGCTGGTGTCTGGGGTGCCCTGGCTCCTGCTGCTGCTTTGGCAGGGGTCTTGATGCAGGGGTGAATGTTTGTGTGTAAAGATTTTTGGAGCCAACAGGTTCATTTGTAACCCTTGAGTGTTAACAGTCAGAAGGGGCAGGGCCTGTTGCTTTCCTGTTGCTTTGTGCTTCTCAAATAACTGTATAAGTAGGAACTGGGCATATCAAGCGTTGAGGACCCCATAGGAAATGCATTACCTCCAGCCCTCACAAAATTAGGGATGAGCCTTCCCGTCACTTTTGGATATGTCTACCGCCATATTGGAACCGATTGCACCCCCTTAATAGAATTTAGTCCGAGTCGGTCTGAGTCTCGTTTTTTAATGAACTGCTGTCTCAAATCATGAGTGAGCTTGTTCGAAGTCCACACCCGTCCCACAGAAACTCGGGGGACTCTGTCAATCAAACATTCGAGGCGGGGCCAGTGGGGTCCCCTTGCTTTTACTGAGGCATCTGATTGGTCAGTTTATAACTTGAATAAAAGTGGTGATAATATATATTTTTAAAATTAGGATTAGATAGAACGTGTTAAGGAGAATGTGTCAGAGCAAGAATAGTTATTCTGACAAATAAAATGACTGAGAAATAACTGTAAGGACTTTGGCCTTCTTGCAACCCGCAGGTACTTCCTATTTGGAACACGAGAAGGGAGGGGTTGATCAGTCCAGTTCGTAATTATACAGTCAATGATGCTTCTGCAACCCCCCTCTCTTCTTTAATTATCTTCCAAGTTCCTTAAAACCTTTTCCTTTCTTTAGTACCCTGACTCCCCATCTCTTACATCCCACTCTCTTCTTCCCTCGTCTTCTTTTCCATCCGGTCCAACTAAAAAAGTATACAAACATAATCAATATAAATACACTTTAACCTGAAACACAAAAGGAGTTCATACAAATATACACCCCATGCGCGCACAAGAGACCTTCAGCTCTGATCTGTTAGCTCAGCTGCTGGACAGGACAAAAGAAAGGAGCACACCATTGTAGTTTGTTTGGTAAGTGTATCGTGAAGAATTCATAAGGCTAATGTAAGTTGCATGGAGTTATGGCATACACGTGATGCTACGTATGGTGCCCTACACCACCACACTCTAGTCTAGTCATTATTAAGGTGCCAGTACTGGCTCCTTACTGACCCCATGCATATGCTGCAGGGTGTGCATGTTATACCTAATTAAACACTCTAAAACTACATTTTAAAAACTTTAAACCATAACTTTTGAACATAACTATGAACTAGATATATAGCATTACGGGCTGCATGGTGGTGCAGTGGTTAGCGCTCTTGCCTCACAGCGAGAAGGCCCTGGTTCGAATCCCGGCTGGGACCTTTCTGTGTGGAGTTTGCATGTTCTCCCCGTGCATGCGTGGGTTTTCACCGGGTACTCCGGCTTCCTCCCACTGTCCAAAAACATCCTTCGTAGGTGAACTGCCCCTAGGCATGAATGTGAGAGTGAATGTGTGTGATTGAGGCCCTGTGACAGACTGGAGACCTGTCCAGAGTGAACCCCGCCTTCGCCCTTCAGCAGCCGGGTTAGGCTCCGGCACCCCCGCGACCCCGAAAGGGAAGAAGCGGTCAAGAAGATGAATGAATATATAGCATTACCTGTGACAATACTAATGTGAATGCTGTAAGCTGAATTTGGCCACTGAAGATGCTGAAATTGATAGCTGAAAATGCTTAAATTGCTAATAGCTAAACACTATTTTTTTAAACTTTGAAACTGTAACTTTTTAACATAATTATGAACTAGATAGTATTAGCTAAGATAATACTAGTGTGAATGCTGTAAGCTGAATTGTGCATCTAAAGATGCTGAAATTGATAGCTAAAAAAGCTAAACTTAATAGCAAGCTACAATTTTAGCAAAATGCAAAATTAGCCTAAACCCACCCCCCAAAAAATAGGTTTGCCAAAACTACCCACACTTCAAAATAGTCTAAAAAACTGAAAAAGCCTAAATTAGCCAAAACAACTAGCATGAAGCTGAAATGTTAGCTTAAATCTTAGTAAATGGCAAAATAGTCCAAAAAGCTAGCAGAATGCCCATTTAAAAACGTTAAAACTGTAACTGTTTAACATAATTCTGAATAATACAAAGGCAGGAATATTATTCCAGAATAAATCAACTTAAACCTTAAATAACTTTCAATATTTTACACTCCATAAAAATATATTTTGTCAAAATTATGCAAGTTAAAAATGAGTATGCCTGGATCAACAGCCCCTGCTACAGCTGGAACCCAGGGATAGAGAGTTACTGGGGCCACGGTCAGCACTGGTGGGTGAGTGCCCTAATGTTTTAGTTAACATGAATGGTCAGTCAATCCCTTTTGTACTAGACACTGGGTCCTAGGTAACCTTAATGAGCCATGGGCTATTCCAAAGTTATCTGAAGGGTGCAGGGGTAGCTAGTGCAGAAATGATGCCATGGTTAAGTCTAAAGGCTGCCAATGGTCTTAAGATCCCCTACCTCGGCTGTGCAATGGTGAACTGCGTCATAGGAAACATTGAAATCGCAGATAAAGTGATTATCATAGTGGAGGATGGTTGTTTAAGTCCCGATAAAGGTATATTGGGAATGAACATAATCGAGCCACTGTGGTCGGCCCTTTCTCAGGGTAGTCACCCGGGTTTGTCTGCTTTCAAGACAATTGTACCTACTAGTGAAGGGGGGGGCTGGTCCAAGGCATTTGCAGAGTGTCAGCGAGCTGCTCTGGGAGGGCCTATGGAACCATATGAAGCAGATGTTAGGCTGAAGCGCCAGCCCCCAGTCATCATTCCCCCTCATTCAGAGATGGTTGTGTGGGCCCAGGTGACCAACGCTCCCGCCCATTCAGTTGGTCCAGTTCTTGTAGAGCCTGCAGCAGAGTATGAGACAGACTAGTGTGGGGCTCTCCCTTGTTACAATTAGGGAGGGCAGTGTCCCCTGTAGGGTTTATAATCCTAACCTGTACCCAGTTGAGGTCCCGCAACAGCGCACCCTGGCCCGGGTGGTTGAAGTTTCATTGGGGGATGTAAGGGGAGGGCAGGAGTTGGTGCTCACATCTGTGGCCCCGTATATGGTGGAGGTGAAAGAAGGGCAGATTGAGGTGTCAAAACAAGAAGATGATAGGTCTCACCCTGTGCTGTCCCTGCAGGGGGACAGCCTCACACAAGAGCAACAAAGTGAGATGAAGTCACTGCTGGACAGATGGAAGGGGGTGTTCTCCCGCCATGACGAATACTTTGGCTGTACGGGGCTAGTAAAACACCAGATTCCCACTGGTTCTGCACCACCAAGCCGTAAACGCTATCGCCCTGTTCCCCCAAACCTGTACAAAGAACTACAAACTCTGTTGAAAAAAATTGCTGGACAATGGGGTTGTTAGTGAAAGTAGTAGCCCATGGGCTGCCCCCATTGTCCTGGTTAAAAAGAAAGACGGGGCTTGGAGATTTTGCGTGGACTATAGGAAGGTGAATGCATGTACGCATAAAGATGCATATCCCTTGCCACGGATCGAAGAATCTTTGACAGGACTAAAAGCTGCCAAATGGTACTCCACTTTAGATTTGGCCAGCGGCTACTGGCAGGTGGAGATGGACCCTCAGGATAAGGAGAAGACGGCGTTCACAACTCCGTTTGGCCTCTATGAGTTTGAGCGTATGCCCTTTGGGCTTTGTAATGCCCCGGCAACCTTTCAGAGGCTGATGCAGCGTAGTTTGGGGGGCTTAGTCAATGACTCAATACTGATCTACTTGGATGATGTTGTTGTTTTTTTCACCTGACTTTAACAGCCACGTGAGACACCTGGAAGAGGTATTCCAGAGGTTGCGCCAATGCTGCCTAAAATTGCAAATAAAGAAGTGTAGCTTGTTCCAACGCCAGGTGGCCTATCTGGGCCATATCATCAGCGAACAGGGAGTAGCAACAGACCCATCAAAGACTGCTGCTGTAAGAGACTGGCCAGTGCCCCAGACTGTGAAGCAAGTACGGTCATTCCTGGGCTTTGCAGGCTACTACCGTCGGTTCATCAATGGCTTCTCAAAGGTAGCTGCACCTCTACATGCCTTGATTCGTGGCGTTCCACACAAAAAGAGAACCACTCCAATTGACTGGTCAGACGAATGCCAGCAAGCTTTTGGCTGTCTAAAGGAAGCATTAATCTGTGCACCAGTGTTGGCCTATGCAGACTTTTCACAACCTTTCAGGCTGTATACTGATGCCAGCTTTGAGGGCCTTGGGGCTGTTTTAGCACTAGTACAAGATGGCAAGGAGCGGACCATTGCCTATGCCAGTAGAAGTCTTCATCCAACAGAGCGTAATGACCGGAACTATAGCTCCTTTAAGTTGGAGTTGCTGGCTTTAAAATGGGCAGTTGCTGAAAAGTTTAAAGACTACTTGTATGGCTCTGACTTCACTGTTTTTACAGATAACAACCCCTTGGTGCACCTTGAAACCGCCAGATTGGGAGCAGTGGAGCAGAGATGGGTTGCTCAACTAGCCAACTTCAAATACACAATCAAGTACCGTCCGGGCACTCAAAATGGACAGGCTGATCCCCTTTCCCGGCTGCCAGCAAGACCAGAGACTCTTCCTGTGTTGGCTGTGGGGGCAACGTCTAGCTCAGGAGAAGACTGGATTGAACGCCAGTCCCAAGACTCTGATCTTTTGTGGATCCGCGAACTGAAGGAACGCTGCCAACCCAAACCTGAGGTATGCGTTGGGGCTTCACGTTTCCTAAAATGGCTGCTTAAAGACTGGGACAAGATTGACCTCAAAGAGGGTGTTTTGGGGAGACAAGGGGTTCAAACTGGCTCCAGTTCCCCTCCTTTTCAAGTTTTGATCCCAAGACAGGAAACCAAAGAGATATGGAGGGCCTATCATGAAGAAATGGGCCACCCAAGCAGTGCTCGGACAGTTTCAGCACTCCAACAACGTTGCTATTGGCCAGGAATGGGGCAAGATTCCAAGGAATGGATAGAGACATGTCCCCAATGTGTCTGCAACAAAGCAGGGCCATCAGGAAGAGCACCCCTACACCCAATCTGTACATCGTATCCGTTTGAAGTGGTGGGGGTGGATTTTCTCTCCCTGGGCCGTCCGGAGGACAGGTATCAATACATACTCGTAATTACTGATCTGTTCACTAAATATGCAATTACAGTGTCTGCAAGAGACCAGACAGCGGAGACCACAGTTCGGCTGTTGTACGACCATCTCGTCCATACCTTTGGCTGTCCAGAACGAATCTTGACAGACTGTGGTCCCGCCTTTGAGTCTGCCCTGATGGCCCAACTCTGCCAACTGTACGGATGTAAAAAGAGTAGCAACACAGCATACCACCCTCAAGGTAATGGTGCATGTGAAAGATTCAACCAGCTCTAATAAAACTTTTAAGCTCCTTGACAGAAGTGCAGCAACAGCAGTGGCCAACCAGGTTGCCTGCTCTGGTGCAGGCTTACAATAATACAGTTCATAGCACCACTGGAATAACCCCTCATTATGGGGTATTTGGGAGGCATGCAAGGCTACCTGTGGATTGGGTGACTGGCCTCAGCTCTGGTACTTCGCACCTTCACCCAACCTTGGATGGTTGGGTGAAGAAACACCATGAAGCACTGAAACATGCCAACCAAGCTGTGAAAGAGCACGCTGAGGACAGGCGTGGACCAGAGCAAACTCGCTACAATCGTAACACCAGACTGGTGCCATTGCTCCCAGGAGAACGTGTGCTAATCCGGAACTTCCGTTGGAGGTCTGAAGGAAAGCTAGCGCCTAGGTGGGGCTCTGAGCCATTTCTGATCGTGAAACAACTGGGGGAGGATCACCCCACTTACCTTGTTCACCCTGAAGGTAAAGACGCCCCAGCCCGGACTGTGCATAGAAATAATCTACGGCCATGCCTTCTACAGGGTGATGCAGAAGCTCACCATCCTGCACCAGAAGTGACTCCACCCGGCCTCCCACCACCTACACAGTGGCTTCCTAGGCTGATCCTGAATCAGGTTAGCCCGACAGCGCCGGTAGCTGTACCAGCAGCAGCTCCAGAGCAGGACCACCGTCCAGAAAGGGAAGATGCCTCAGGGCTTGAATTGAGGCGCTCCCATCGCTCCAATCTGGGTAAGCCCCCTGAACGATATAGAGACTGATTGGCCGGGACGACCACATTTAAAAGCTGGGGGAAAATGTCAGAAAGTAAACTGTTTAGTTTGTCCACTCATTGTGTTTTATTGATTTATGGTTTGTTTTATACGCTTATATGCATGCTTTGTGGTGATGTTTTTATTTGTTTTGAAATGAGATGGGACTGAACAGGCTAATGACATGATGACACTCAGCTGTGCTCAGTCACACCTGGCCAACACTTAGGACAGAGCATGAGACTCTCAACGGAGGGCCCGCGGAAGCGCAGAGCGGAAGGACGCAAAGAGTGCGCACTCCCAGACTCGATGCAGGAACCACGGACCAAATCCACCCTACGACAGAGAGAGCACGGCTTGAGAGGCGCGGGAGCAACCTGTAGTTCGTGTCCGAAGAGGAAGCACGGGACCAGTGGAGCGACGCCGAGCCGCGGAGCTGTGAGCCCGAGCGCGAGCGGATGCAGCGGGAGATCATTGTCAATGCCTGACTGAGCTAAGTAAAGGAACGTGAAAACGTCACCGTGTGAGCACGAGGTCGACGCTGCTGTTAGCCCGACAGTAAATCTCCCGCTGGTGTGTCTCTAGGGCCGGCGAACCAGGAAGTGCAGCTGCCAGCGCGAGCCACGTGAAGGAAGAAGAGCACCCGCTGCGGAGGAGAACGGAGCCCCCCCCCCCTCCTCACAGACTCTTTGTTTTAATTTTGTTTTATCTTCAATCATTTTAAGAGGACATTTTGAGGGCTACTGAATTTTACTTTTTTTATCCTAGTGATTTTTATCATTTGTCTTTTTAAAAAAAGCCTAGCCCATTTTTTTATTGTGTCTAAAAAATCTCTTAAAATCTTAACATTTTTTTATTAAAACTATTTTACATTCTTTGAACAAACTCTGATTTGTTTCTGGACATTTATTGTGATCCCTGAACCTGAATGGTCGTTTGACCTCACACAAACTCACTTACACTTACGCCGGAGTCACACAGGACGCGATAGCGCCGCGATAGCGCCGCGAAGCTTCGCGGCGCTCTATTGGTCACACCAGACGCGATTTGTTTCCGCGACGGTCGGCAGGCACTTCTGCTAGAGCTATTGCTTTTTTGCCATCAAGGTGAATAACCAGGATATCTCCCAGTGTTTCTGCTAAAAGGGGATGGTCTCTGCCCCTGTTGACACATACCCCGCCCCCCAACTCCGCAGTCGGCCCACTTCATTGATCGGTTTGTGCGCGCGTGTGCGTGTCTGTCTGTTTTGTTGTGTGTCTGTGTGCACGCACGCGCTCCCACGTGTTTCCGTCGGTAAATTAATAAACTAAAAATATTACCTGATGTTTCTTCCAAGAAGAACCGCTCCTCTGCCTCTCTCTCGTTTAAACGCAGCCCCACGCTCCGCTCCAGTGTGCCCCCACTGCCCCGTCTGCTCAGCATTTTTTCCCCCCAGAACCCTGCAGCCCAGCAAACCCGCTCCAGAGATCTGTGGTGTGCGGGGTGGGGGCTCTCGCGCACGCGTGTCTGTGTGTTTTGATTGTATGCATATTTTCATCTCTACAGTCTGTTTAGACACAAAAACATGATCACATTTGTCAATCGCGGCGTTTTATTGTGAAAAATTGGTTCTATTTTGAAAATAAACCGGATTTTTCTCATGTATTTCGACGCAACTTCCTGCCAGTATTGACGCGGAGCGCTCGCGTCGCGCGGAAGAAATAGGCCAGACGCCGAAACGTTGCGCTGCACCGCGCGGACCCTCCGCGCCGCTGCGCGTCGCTCCGCGCTTGGTGTGACCGACGCCATAGGTTGACATGGGCGCCGAATGGAAGCGCACGCCGTTTTGCGTCCTGTGTGACTCCGGCGTTATTATGAAAAAAAAAAAAAAGTGCGGCCGACAACCAGATTTAGGATCTTAAAGTAGCTAGCTACAAGCTAGCAAAACAATGCAGCAACGTGCATCTTGACCGAACATTTTACGTGTTTCCAACATGAATTTCCATCAGTTTTGGTGAAGGTTGAACGTGAATATGTCCGATTAACATCCGACATGTTTTAAAACATGAAACATTAATAAGAACATGCATAGAAGAACCAAACTAGCATGCCTCTCATGAGTTTCTAGCACCCACTTTAGCACACAGTTCACCGTTCCCAGCCTGATTTCTCTCTATTAAAATGTGATTCCTGTCCTGTGATGATTCCTCTCCATTGGATTATTTTGTTGTCAAGGCTTTGAAGTCGATTGCAAAACACTGACTCTGCTTTTGTGCTTGTTTGGTACCTTTTCGGACACCTCCGCCATTCATTACTTGAGGAGACTTGATCCATAATGATTATGCCACTCCCTAGCGCGGAACGGCATTTCCGCTCAGATATCCTAAAGTCGCTCAGAGACACAGTTCTACCAGGAGACACGGTTTTCCCGAGTCCGGCCGCTTTCTGACGTAGAGCAGCCGGATGGACGACGGTCCAAAGCTCACGCCGTAACAAAGTACCCCCCACCCTCCTGTTCACAGACATGAAAGTTATGAATACTGCTGCTTTGCTCAGAGAAACAATTCACTCTCGGAGAGCAGCCAATCGGTCCTGTTCGTGCTTCAAAGACTGCCATACCCTCTATGCATGACGTAAAATCCAGTGCTGTAATGACACACGAACATACATTAACCATGATCGGATCAACAACCCACCTATCTTGACCAGAAAGAAATTTGGATCTGGATGAGTCTGATCAGGCAAGAGTAAGACACATTTTTATTCTGATCAGGCGTTTATTCTGATTACTTTTTTCCATGTAAACACAGATATTGTGAGCTTCAGCACAAAGTTGCTTTTCTCCACGGCTGAATCTGCTGATAATCGCTGATTACGTAAACACTTTACAACTGCACAGTGCTGCATGTCAGCGTGGGGCTCCTTTACTTTCCTTCAGAATCCGCTGATTCATGTTAATCGCATAAGGAGTTACAGTCAGACTTTTACAGAGACATCTCCGGTGTTAAAGTTTTTACGCTTAAAATAAAATGAATAATAATAAAAAAATAAATAAATGATTGAATAAAGCAAAACAAACAATAGTTTAACATAATACTTTTACAGATAATCAAGATCTATCTAAACTATTTTTACTGTAAAGAGCTTTTATTTTACCTGATTTCACTTTATTTTATCTTAGTTTTTTTGGCTGTGAAGTAGTTTTTCAGCACAAGAACAATATGTTGTTTTTATGTGTATAAATTGTCATTAAAATAATTTAAATTGTTTGGTTGTCAACCTAAATAAGCTTTGAGATCCTCTAAATTCATGTGGCCCTTTTGTGTCCAGCAGTTGAAGGGTGCTACTGCAGGTCTGGATCAAACTGAAAATCATACAGCACCTGAAGGATGTTTCTCATCAAGTAAGACCGATGTTTTGGGTCATCATCATCACTTCATAACTGGTGTTCAGGACATGTATTAATTATATTTCTTTTACAGGTGGAGGCGATGATGATGATGGGGGTTAGTCAGCTTTTAAAACATTAATAACAGTCAAAATAGTTGTAGAGTTTAGGATCTGTATTAACTACATCTCTTTCAGATGGAGAAAAACGTATCAAAGCATGGTGGTAGCGATGATGATGGAGAAGGAAAGTACTCAGGCTTTGGTGGAAGAAAATAGAATGCACCAAAACATGGTGGATTTTTTTTAATCCTTTGACGGTACCTGGAAGAAGAAGAAATGTCAAGATTTTAGCACACTTTCCCCAGTGTTGTCCCATAATGCGTTCCCTGGGAGTCTTTGAGGCTTTCCGTTGTGCTAACGATATCTTCTTGTTTTGGAAATTTTTCTAGACTTCAAATAAAGACAGAAATATATTACTTGATCATGTTTATACAAGTTAGTGTTTTTAACATGTTGTTAAAACTGATATCTTCTTCTTCTTCTTCTTTTCCTTTCGGCTTTTCCCTTCAGGGGTCGCCACAGCGAATCAGTTTCCTCCATCTAAGCCTGTCTTCAGCATCCTCCACTCTAACACCAGCCACCTTCATGTCTTCATTCACTGCATCCATAAACCTCCTCTTTGGTCTTCCTCTAGATCTCTTTCCTGGCAGCTCTAGACTCAGCATCCTTCTACCAATATATTCACTGTCTCTCCTCTGAACATGTCCAAACCATCTCAGTCTGGCCTCTCTGACTTTATCTCCAAAACCTCTAACATGTGCTGTCCCTCTGATGTATTCATTCCTGATCCTATCCATCCTGGTCACTCCCAAAGAGAACCTCAGCATCTTCATCTCTGCTACCTCCAGCTCTGCTTCCTGTCTTTTCTTCAGTCCCACTGTTTCTAGTCCAAACAACATGGCTGGTCTCACCACAGTCTTGTACACCTTTCCTTTCATTTGTGCTGAAACTCTTCTGTCACACATCACACCTGACACTTTTCTCCACCCATTCCAACCTGCTTGCACTCTCCTCTTCACTTCTTTTCCACACTCTCCATTACTCTGTACTGTTGACCCTAAATACTTAAACTCCTCCACCTTCTTTATCTCTTCTCCCTGTAACCTCACTCTTCCACTCTGGTTCCTCTCATTCACACACATGTACTCTGTCTTACTGCGGCTAACCTTCATTCCTCTCCTTTCCAGGGCAAACCTCCACCTCTCTAACTCCACCTCCACCTGTTCCCTGCTCTCACTACAAATCACAATATCATCTGCAAACATCATAGTCCATGGTGATTCCTGTCTAACCTCATCCGTCAGTCTGTCCATCACCATTGCAAACAGGAAGGGGCTCAGAGCTGATCCCTGATGTAATCCCACCTCCACCTTGAACTCCTCTGTCACCCCTACAGCACACCTCACCACTGTCTTACAGCCCTCATACATGTCCTGCACTGCTCGGACATACTTCTCTGTCACTCCAGACTTCCTCATACAATACCATAGTTCCTCTCTGGGCACTCTGTCATAAGCTTTCTCCAGATCTACAAAGACACAGTGGAGCTCTCTCTGACCTTCTCTGTACTTCTCTATCAACATCCTCAAAGCAAATGTTGCATCTGTAGTGCTCTTTCTTGGCATGAAACCATACTGCTGCTCACAAATGTTCACTTCTGCTCTTAGTCTGGCTTCCACTACTCTTTCCCACACCTTCATTGTATGGCTCATCAGCTTTATTCCTCTGTAGTTACCACAACTCTGCACATCTCCCTTATTCTTAAAAATGGGCACCATCACACTTCTCCTCCATTCCTCAGGCATCTTCTCACCACCTAAGATCCTGTTGAACAACCCGGTCAAAAACTCCACTGCCATCTCTCCTAGACACTTCCATACCTCCACAGGTATATCATCAGGACCAAGAGCCTTTCCACTCTTCATCCTCTTCAAAGCCCCTCTCACTTCACCTTTACTAATCTTTCTTACTTCCTGCTCCACAACCGTCACCTCTTCTACTCTTTGTTCTCTCTCATTCTCTTCATTCATCAACTCTTCAAAGTATTCTTTCCATCTTTCCATTACACCACTGACACCTGTCACCACATTACCATTCCTATCCTTGATCACCCTAACCTGCTGCATGTCCTTCCCATCTCGATCTCTCTGCCTTGCTAGTCTGTACAGGTCAGTCTCTCCCTCCTTACTACCCAACCTAGCGTACAAGTCATCATAAGCTCTTTGTTTGGCCTTTGACACCTCTACTTTCACCTTACGCTGCATCTCCCTGTACTCCTGTCTACTCTCCTCAGTCCTCTCAGTGTCCCACTTCTTCTTAGCTAGTCTCTTACTCCGTATACACTCCTGCACCTCCTCATTCCACCACCAAGTCTCCTTATCAACTCTCTTTCCTGATGACACACCAAGTACACTCCTACCTGTCTCCCTGATCACATTAGCTGTAGTTATCCAGTCATCTGGGAGTTCCTCCTGACCACCCAGAGCCTGTTTCAACTGTTTCTTAAAAGTCATGCAACAATCTTCTTTTTTCAGCTTCCACCAGTTTGTCCTCTTCTCTGCCTTTGCCCTCTCTTTCTTCATCTTCTTCACCACCAGAGTCATTCTACACACCACCATCCTGTGCTGTCTGGAAACACTCTCACCAACCACTACTTTACAGTCACTGATCTCCTTCAGATTACACCGTCTACACAAGATGTAGTCTATCTGTGTGCTTCTACCTCCACTCTTATAGGTCACTCTATGTTCCTGTCTCTTCTCAAAGAATGTATTCACTATCGCCATTTCCATCTTTTTTGCAAAATCAACCACCATCTGTCCTTCTACATTCCTCTCCTGGATACCAAACCTGCCCATCACCTCCTCATCACCTCGGTTTCCTGCACCAACATGACCATTGAAATCTGCACCAATGACAACTCTCTCATTTCCAGGGATGCTCATCATCACTTCATCAAGATCCAACCAGAACTTCTCCTTCTCTTCCAGCTCACATCCTACCTGTGGGGCATACCCACTAACAACATTGAACATGACACCCTCCATTTCTATCTTCAGACTCATCACTCTATCTGACACTCTTTTTACCTCCACAACACTCCTAACAAACTCCTCCTTTAGGATAACTCCTACTCCATTTCTCTTCCCATCTCCACCATGATAGAACAACTTGAACCCTGCTCCTAAACTTCTAGCCTTGCTACCTTTCCACCTGGTCTCCTGGACACACAGTATGTCTACCTTTCTCCTCTGCATCATGTCCACTAACTCTCTACCCTTTCCTGTCATAGTTCCAACATTCAAAGTCCCAACTCTCAGTCCAACACTAGTGACTTTCCTCTTCTCTCTCTCCCTACGAACCTGCCTTCCTCCTCTCCTTCTTCCACCAACAGTAGTCCAATTTCCACCGGCACCCTGTCGGTGAACAGCACCGATGGCGGTCGTTGTTAACCCGGGCCTCGACCGATCCGGTATGGATTTCGTAGGTCTGATTCGCATATTTGATTTGGCAAGATTTTACGTCGGATGCCCTTCCTGACACAACCCTCTGTATTTATCCGGGCTTGGGACCGGCACAATGAGACCCTGGCTTGGGCCCCCTCGTGGCTATATTATACACATACATTACACTATTGTTTGATAAAGTTCTTTAAAAAAGTTGTTTTTTTTTAAACGTGTATTATCTGAACAGTACCTGCTGAGTTTTAGACAAGGTAGTGGCTCTCTGTAGGTCCATCAAATATGGGTCGATGGCTTAGTCTTTTCATGAGTACAGAGGAAACTCTTTGTTGGGCCACTGGTATCGATACCTTCTTCCAACCTCCCTCCATCATCAGAGAACTTAACAAAAGGTCCTTCTTTTCAGAAAATGTTTCTCATTTGAACCCTCTGACAGCTCCGTCTAGAATGTCTGAACGACAGATGTTAAATCTGCTGATGGCATGGTGATCAATCTGGGAAGCTAGGTTTGTTATTTCTGCTGCTGATGGTTTTTCCTTTCTACAAGAAAAAAGACCTACCTAAAGCTGCAGACAAGGATGCGCATAAAAAAGAAAAAGTTTCTAACTCTATCTTTTGTACTGTTAAACCATTCTGCATCACTGCCTGACTCCACCTCATCCTCTATTACAATTGGTGCATAGAGTTGTGTGTATGTGCTGAAAAAAAAAAACATAAATTACCATGTTTTTTACAAAGAAATTAATTTATTAATTAATTAATTTATTCATGATTTCTAACTGTACTTTTTTAATTGGTAAAAAGCATTATGGATAAGCTGTTAGTACATTCCTTATTAATAAATTGCTGATACAGTTAATATTTTATACATGTTACTGTTATTGTAGCTATTTCTCATTTATTAACTGTTTGAAAATGAGGAACATTTCCAACTATAAAATAACCTCCAAATAACATATACAAGCTAAAGACTAATGAACAACTAATATATTAACTCACACTTTGAAAGTCAGTCCTTGATAGCTTGCTAAGCATCTACCAGTGAAACAAATAGATGGAACAAGTTCAAGGTACAAAAATATGATGTATCAAATGTTTTATTTCAACCCTATTCCACTAATATGTTTTTCTGTCTACTGTATTTGACCAAGGAAACACCACAAATGGAGTGTTGAACATTGTGATTATTGCACTAAAACACACACTAAGACATCATGTGGCTGATCAACATAATAAACCATACCCATATTTTGGGACTGTTGTGCAAAACACTGGCTAAACAGAAGTTTTAATCATCCCAATGTCATGGATAATCCATCCTAATGGCCCTTTTCGATGCTAAGCTCTACCTCAGCTAGTTTACACCCAATTCACTGTAAACCACAATATGTTGATGCCCAAAAAGGTGCACAGACTCAACACATAGAGAGGGCCTGGAGAACAGTCATGGAAAATGTGTGGAGACTCGGGGAATCGTACAGAAGAGTTTCTCATAGACCATCTCAGAGTTATTGAAGGCATGAGTGGCTTGGTCATTATAAGCCCGCCATTCATCCCTGAGTTTTGTAGATCCCACTTTAACATGGTGAGCTGTAAGTGGCACCAGGTCTCCTTTTCTCATCTAAGCGAAGAACAGGTTTTGGATGTCTTATCCCCTCCGGTTAACACCTAGTATCCCAAACACCCAACACCCACTTCTTCCTCTTCCATCCACCAGTCACTCATCCCCGTCCATTCTGTTGAAAACATGAAATATTAGGAATTATTCTTCTTCAAGCCAAAAATATTATGTCATTCAATGGTCATTTGCATAATTAGATAATAGTGATCACCGCTTGCCTTTCTTTTGTGTCTGAAATGGCTCTCATCAACTGTGACAAACTCACTCTGCCCCCAATGTACTGGCCACTTGCTTGCTGATATCTGTCCATTGCAGTTGTGCACACATCTCACAGTTCTTGGGCCATCTTGGACAGGGTTGAGCTCCCAGAAATGTCATCACTCATCATGTCCACTTGATGTAGACGCAAACCTTGTGCAAACCTAATGGACAGAGCAAATGATTATTATACAAGTTCTATTCTTCTCTTTGGTAACTAGTCTCCAGGGATGTAACTTGCCAACTGCTGTGAAAACACAAACAGCGATAATTGTGGAGAGCATGTTCTGGGGTATTTTCTACAGAGCTATAAAACATGTGGAAATAATAAAACTAACATAATTGCCAGAGACTGATCATCTTGTTCAAGCAGCAGGAACGGTTCATCTATTAGAGTGTCATCAAGTTGGCAATCATTGGTTCTCCATGGTAGGGGCCAATCATCACTTCAGATGTGCATGATAACGGGTCTTCATTAACATTCCTTAAATCTGACAAGTTTGCAACAGCTTGAACAGTTTCTTAACTTCTTTGAAGTGGATCAATCAGTTCTGTAGCATTATTTATGTGCTTTTCCTCCATCATCTTCTTCATCTTCATCACAACAACATCGTGTGCACAGGTAAAATAATGTGCACGCAGTGAGCCTGCATGGAGAAACTGCATCTGCTCTGCATTTCTAAATTTAGACAGAGGCTGTGACAAATCAATTTGTTAATTTTCTGCATCTAGATGCGACTTATACTCAGGAGTGACTTATTTGTGATTTTTTTAGACATCAATAGGCTCATATATTTGTTATTTTTCCTATAAACAATCGGTTGGCTATTAGCGGTTGTTTCCCCTAACAATGTGTTATTAAAAGTACCATCTTATATCTGTGTAATGAGTTTTTAAAATCTGTATCTAAAGAAAATTGACCGCAATTTCAGTGTAACTACACCAATCTATTTAATAACATATGCAACAGTGCTACCAGTAGCAAGTTTATTATATATAAATTCTTGAACTTTTGATAGTGTTTTCCTTTGTTTTCATCATTTTCTAGTGGGTTCACAGTTGCAGACAGTTTTTGTAAGTCCTGATAGGGGCAGACCGAGCCCAAATGTAACAAAGGCTCTCATCTCTAACAGAAACAGGCCACAGGCTTAAGCTCCGCCCAGAGCTTGCTCATTTCATTCCTCCGCATGCTATTAGAGTGAAAGCAGATTTAGCACTTCATGTTCTTTCTACAGTCAAAAAATAGTTTTTTTGGGCAGGTCAGTAAAATTTTTGATTGCCTAATTATTTCTTTCTGGTCAAAAATGTGATGGAGGAATGACTATCATTTTTTACGTTTAAAAATATACTTGTGGGCCTTTGTTTGATGAATTTCAAAACAACAAATACTGAAGCTAACAAAGAAAAGAAAATCCTGAAAACATGGCCATCCTCATCAGGGGCAAATGTAACAGAGCGTTACAATCATGTAAAAACATTGTCACAACTCTGAATTAGCATATTAATATTTGATCATAATCTTTATGTGTTGCTAGCAACCCTTATTGGTACTTCTACAATAGCAAAAAATAGTGAATCACAGGATGGTTCGTTCAAGGAAACGAACAACAAATCAAGGAGAGAATTTGCACCTGTTAGAAGAAGTCTGACATAAAGTCTTTGGGGGAAAATCTGTTAGGAGTGTTGCAAATAACTTTAATCTTTTCCATGCTAAATATCTTCTGGAGGCTGCTGACCTATATTAACGGACTGACGCCTATATGGAAGTCAGAAGATTTGCATTTGAGTGTGCAGTTGAGTATAAACTGACCTTTCCTGAAAAGTGGAATGAATCCAACATGGCAGGAAGTGACTGGTTCACAAATTTCCTGAAGCAGAATCCCACTCTGTCTATAAGCCCAGGCCACAAGTTTGGCAACAGAATTTAACAGAACAGTCACTGAATTCTTCGATAATCTTACCAAGGTAATGGAGCGACGCAAATTTGCACCACAAAACATCTACAATGTGGATGGAACTGGAATAAAAACTGTGTAAACCCCAAATCTCATTATGGCACAGCAGAGGAAAAAACAAGCGGGTGCCTTAACTTTCCAGGAACAAGGTACATTGGTTACATGTGCCATCGCCATTAATGCTACAGCAAACGGTGCCCCAACCATGTTCATCTTTCCCAGGAAGAACTTTAAGTACCATTTTATATGTGATGGCCCACCAGGTGGGGGTATCGGGTGGATGCAAGAGGAAGATTTGGTCGCTTTTCTTCAGCTCTTTGTGAAGCATTCTAAGCCCACCAAACAACAGACAGTTCTCCTACTACTAGACAATCACAACTCCCATCTATCCATAGACGCACTTAACTTTTGCAAAGAGTCTGGAATTGTTCTCCTGTCATACCCCCCACAAAACACAAACTGCAGCCACTAGACAGGGGAGTGTTTGGCCCTTTCAAGAAGACAGCCAATACTGCCTGTGATTCTTGGATGTTAACCAACCCTGGTAAAGCAATGACCATAAATGATGTCCCTGAAATGCAAAGTGTTGCCATTGGCTGTTAACCAAAGAATATCATGGCAGGATTTTCATGCACAGGAATAATACCTTTCAAAAGAGACATATTTGATGACTTTGCCACATCACAGGTCACAGACTGTCCAGATCCAGGCCAAGCAGTTGCTAGCACATCATCTGCATCATACAGTGATCCAGTCCAAACAAGTAGGAACACAGATCCAAGCCAACAGCCAGGTGAATCTACCTCAACGACGTTTACACCTGAACATGTGAGGCCATTTCCAAGAGCTCCTGCACGCAAAGCAGGTGGGAGTAAAAGACGAAAAACAGGGAAACTTACAGATACACCAGTAAAGAATGCACTAATGGAAATAAAAGGTTTGCAAAGAACAAAATAAGTCTTTAGCTCTCAAGTCAACCAAGAAGACTTTAACTGGTGCTATGAAGACAAGTAAGCCTCCCATGTCATCTGAGACAAAGGAAGGAGGCCTCGAATCATCTTCTGATAGTGAAGATGATCTAATGAACATCTGTTTGGTATGCTGCTACCTTTATGACAACAGCCGACCAGGTGAACAATGGGTTAGGTACATGCAAGCACTGGGCACATGAAGAATGTACCCCAGGCAATGTGACCTCTGTATATCAAAACTGTGAGTCTGACGGATTAGATTAAACTTGAGAAAAGGGTAACATCATATAACCGCTTTGTCGATATGTTTAGCACATAATGCTGTGTTTACAGGAAAAGAGGAGCCTTCTTTTTGAGTTTGAGTTTGTAACAACATAGCTACCAAGTATGTTTTGATTAGAAGGCATATATGTACTTTATTTTGTCAAAAAGGGTTTGTCCATTGTTCATTTGACTGTATTCCAAATGGTTTTGTGCTTTTTCTAAAATTATTAGCACTTTATTTAAAAGAGTTTACAAGCAAAGTTAAAAGTATACTGTGAATCATTTCATCACAGCATTAAGTTTTACTATACAAATTTTATTGGGGACATTTTTTTAAATGTAAAAAATGTTGGATCTTTAAAGTCTGATACTTTTTATTAAGAAAAAAATGAAAATGTCTTGTTGCAATCTAGTGTGTTACATTTGCCCCGTGTTCTGGGACAATTGGAACATTTGACTTTGATCTTTTTTATTGATACCAGCTTCAAAGTAAATAGTTTTACTGACTCCAAACCTAGTGTCAAGCCAAGATATTCATCTTTCCTTTCATGTTGTTTAAAGTAAGTTTTTACTCATAAGTTGCTATGACCAATTTGAAAAAAAAAATGTAACAATTGTCCCCGGTCTCCCCTAAGTGGTGTGAAGAGGTACTGTGAGCTTTGTTACAAATTTGGGCACTTACCCCGGGCTCACACGGCTACTGTTACAGCTCCTGATGTGGGAGTGGTCTAGCTACAGCCGATGGCTAATGTGAGCTACTGGATGGCTGCAGCCACAGACTCTGCTGCAGACCTCGCAAAACTCCAAACTCACATTCGTTCACACCAATCCCCCTTTGTTTGGTGCGGTGTCGCTGCATTTTCTGTATGCGGAAGCAAATCAGTTGCACCGCTCTCCTGCATGCGCGAACCAAACGTCACTTCCACTAAAGCATTTTCCGATCTTCGGACGGTAACAACAATAATAACCTCGAAGGATGTTAATATAGCGCTTAAAATGTTTATCATAGTGAAAACATTCACTTATTGTTGAAAACACGAAAGGAAAAATACACGTTAAAGGGTTAGTAATGGGGTTGTGGGTCATTTTCGGTGTTAA
>NW_023417136.1:3777-7252 GCF_002922805.2 Oryzias melastigma | reverse complement strand
GCTCTTTTAATTATGAATTTGCTGTTTTTAGTCAAAATCAAGAAACCTTTACATGTTGGTGTTAAAGGGCTGTTTAAAATATTTTTAGTTATCAAAATTAACTTTATAGGTGTCTATTGTGTGATGTTACCATTTTCTATATATTAAAACCCCAAAAGTACATTTAGGAGTACACTGTCTCAACGGAAAGGCCTTTGTTCTTTTTATGATACATTCACACTGAACATGCGAGTTGACACCTGGCGTGGAGCATCACCCAAATGTGTTCTGGAATTCATTCGTTTCCATATCATGGAAAACATGGATGATGTTGAGCAAGTAGCTTGGGTTTATATTAGAGCTGCCAGGCGATTAAAATGTTTAATCGCGATTAATCACATTTTGTCCAGAGTTAACTCGCGATTAATCGCAAATTTACATGTGGCCTTTTTTTAAGGAAAAAAAATGTGTGCTTCGTGGAATTTAGCAGTTCTACATTAATTATGAAAACAAGAATGACAAAATTAATAGTTTTCATCAGAAATACTTTATTTTGTAACATTGTATTGAGATAAACTTTCTTAACAATAAAAGACTGTAACATAAAATTCCTAACAAAAGCCCAAGTGCAAGTGAAGGGCATTTTAAATTCAAAACTTCAATCAACGTTCAGTAAAATAAAATAAAAAACATCAAAAATAACATTTCCATAACACTTTCATGTTCATTTTTTGTCAGGACCAAATCTTTTCCTCCTCTGCTGAACTACAGTAATAAATGAAATAGAGATTTATCATTTCCAACTTACTTTTGTTTTTTAAAACATTAAAAACAGAGAAAAGCGGGATACACTGTGGATAGTTTGACAGTCTGTTACTGCCGCCGCGTTCTCTGGCTGCAGCTCGATGCAGCGACGTGTCCAGCGGAGCTCACACCATGAATATGCCGGCAGACAGACCGCTATGCTGGGGTTGGATCACGCTTAAACCTCCAGAACATTTAAAACGTCCCCCGGTGAGCTTGCTGTCCAGAACGTCCGCAGCTCTCGGGACGCGAGCCGGTGCCAAGTTAGAGTGCAGGAGCTCTCCAGGTCCTAGCGCCAGCCGATTTTAGCTCGCAGCTCGGTGGTTGGAGACCCACCCGTGATCGAGTGAGAGCAGCCGGTGAGTTGGAGGGCGGGACGCCCGCGCGCGCAGTATGGAAAGGGATGTATGAGAAAGTCCGCGATTAATGCGTCAAAAAAATTGTCGGCGTCAAGCACACGTCAGATTAATGCGTTTTTAACGCGACAAATCTGAAAGCCCTAGTTTATATATTTTGGAGAGCTCTATGTCGGCAAGCATTCCTGTAGCAGTCCTGATAGGTCTGGGTTCACCAGATCTTTCAGTCTCTCTTGGTGTCGACTTTCCATACAGTGAATGGAAGCGCCCGGATTAAAGCCGTTTTAAGTTACTTCCGTCTGTCTGTTGCCCAGTTTGAGCATTAACCCGAGAGGGGACAAATACAAATAAATATGGGGAGGATCTTTTTATTATTATCTTAGTGGCAAAGAGTATAACATAAGCCCTTGAAGGATGGGCTGCACTGTGGAGCAGTGGTTAGCACTCTTGCCTCACAAAAAGAACGCCCCAGTTCAAATCTCGGCCAAGGGGGTCCAAGGGGATTCTCCCTGTGCATGCGTGGGTTTTCTCTGGGGACTCCCACCATCCAAAGTCATGTTTCATGGGTTAATTGGTGACTCTACATTGCCCCTAGGTGTGAAAGTGAGTATGAATGGGTGGGTAACTGAGGCCCTGCGACAGGCTGGTGACCTGTCCAGGGTGTATCCCGCCTTCACCCATCAGTAGCCGGGTTAGGCTCCAGCACCCCCGCGACCCCGAAAGGGAAGAAGCGGCTAAGAAGATGAATGAATGAATAACCCCCAGAAGCTGGAGCGTGCGGCCACCAAGGTGATTGGTCACGTACGGCAGCGGAACCCTTGCCAGTATAGCGAGTTTGCTGTCCAGAGACTGGTAGCCTAGTCCGTGGCGGCGCGGGCAGCCAACAGCTGGTGGGCCACGCTGCTCAGGAACCAAAAGTCTGGCTGTGACGCATCCTAGCTGTGTCGGACTTTGAGCAGCGACACTCTGCTGGACCCTGGGTGGCAGTGCTTGCTACACTGTCTACCGAGCGGCTTACTAGCTTTCCAGGTTTGTGACAGGCTAGCGACCTGTCCAGAGTATATCCTAGCTTCCCCAAACAGTAACCAAGACAGTCTCTGTCAATCCTTTTGCCCCAGCGGGTTAAGAAAATGGATGGAAGTTCAGGACGAAAATCCTTGCATTGCGATGCCATTATGAATCTTTGCTTCTACCCTTTGATTCAATCACTGAAAACGCCACGTGATTCGCTGATTGGTTGATGCGCTTGTCGCACCTTTCATGTCCTTTACCTAAATTGTGCCACACCGTGTCAGACTGCATCTTTACGTTGACTTAACATTGAAACTTGACGCCTCTGCTCCACCTCCCGCGTCCGGTGTGAATGCACCATTAGAACGGCCCTCAATCAGAGCTAGATGATGTACAACCAATAATAGATGAAGATTGTAAGATTTAGTTAAATAAAAATGTTAATGTCCAAGTAAAATATATTCTAGTGACATTGTGGATTGCAGTCCTAATTGAGGAAAGTGAGCAGTTTTAGAGTATTAGCTTTGAACTCTAGGTTGTTTTTTTCTTATAATTTTTATCACATCTTTCTACCTTCTTCAGATTGGGACACAAAGTCAATTTGATTTTTAAAAACAGTTTTTGGCTCAACACATTTTTTGTTTGCACAAATTATTAGAAACCTATTTAAAAACCTACAGAGGACTTGGTTTTATTGTTGAAGTCTTATCAGTACCTCCACAGGTATCTTAGCTACAGATGGAGAAAACAAAATAATAATAACCGAAACTTAAAGACTATTTCAAGTGTTTACTGAAACAAATGTGAATACCGTTATTATTTTAAGATGAGCTACAAAAGGAGGTAACATACAGGAGACGCTCATCAAACAGCATTCTGAAGCTGTGGGGCCATCTTGTTCTCATTCATTATGTTGTGCTCGGTCAATACTAAGCAGGCATAAATAAACTACAGGTTAAATTTACTGAAAAATTGAGTTTTTGTTTGGTCTGAAAATGCCACTAAGAGAGTAACAATACAAACTTTAGTAATGAGAGCATAAAAGAGAGCTATCGAACACGCTTGACTGATAACTGAAGGGGTTTTGGTGTTGGCTGATTAGACTATTGAAATAAAAGGAGGGAAATACACAAAAACATCTGAAGAAAATATTTCATCTACTTTGTCTTTTAGCTGCTCCCTTTAGGGCAGGGGTGTCTAACTCAATCACATAAGGGGCCAACATCCAAAACACACCTTTCCAACATGTTAGAAATAAGTGCAGAGTAACATCAGGTTATTAAAAAAATAAAATAAAATGATCTGGAGGGCCGGATATAATTACC
>NW_023417136.1:0-737 GCF_002922805.2 Oryzias melastigma | reverse complement strand
CAGCATCTTCAGCTATCAGCACTAGCAACATCAATGGTCAAATTCAGTTTAAAACATTCACTCTAGCTTTATTGCAGGTAATGCTATATATCTAGTTCATAGTTATGTTAAAAAGTTGCGGTTTTAAAGTTTTAAAAATGTTTATCCTGTTCGACCTAAGGTGTGTTTTGGATTTTTTCCCCTTGTGTGATAGAGTTTGACATCTCTGCTTTAGAATGTAGCTTTTGATTCCCATCTGACTGGAAGTTTAATAAAGTAAAAATATTCCTGAATCGAAGGATTGTTACTCAAAAGTATGATGAAGGCTTTCATAATAAGCTACATATCCCAGCCCGTCCTGGTCTACTGATCTCGTCCTGGTTGAGTTGGATAGAGACTATCCCAGAATATGAAGGTGCATCTGAGAAATGGGATATGTGGATGTTCACAGCTAGTTATCAAATTTGTGACAGCTTCCTATGGAGGACTTTGAAGAGGTGAGTGTTGGACTGACTTAAAACGTTCCTTAACCTAAACAACTATCTGATAAGCAGTGTTAAGGTTACTGGATAGGTAAGAGGATAAGGTAATGTGTCAATAAAACAGTAACATTATAAATTACATGTTTGCATGGAACAGAAATGTTTCAGTCGATGTGTTTTTAAGTACCTTTGATTATGGAAAGCCTTGCATATCTGCAACACCTAATGCATCATCTGATTTGCGGTTAGGTAATTACCAGACAAACTTTCATTACA
>NW_023417135.1:0-24861 GCF_002922805.2 Oryzias melastigma | reverse complement strand
TTAAGGTGCGTTCATATTAGAAAAAAAAATCTAAAATAAAGAAAAAGGGAGAAAAAAAACCCTCTTATTTTTGATCCACTCTTTGATTATCGATCAGAGCATATCCCTCCTTCAGGTACGCCCTCTGGCCCCTCTTCCGCGCCTCTTGGACCAGCGGCCACAGCTTGGCTCTCGCCTCTCGATCTTCCTTGGAGAAATCCTCTTTGAAGTGGATGTGCATTTCCTTACAGACTCTCGCTTCTCTCGATCGCTTCCACACGACATCACGGCCTGCAGGATCGTGTCAAAAATGGTTTCATCCTGTGGGTTTTGTCCGGTCCCTTTCTTCTGCTTTTTAGGATGAGGAGCTTTTATTGGAGTATGCGCCAGGTTTACTAATTTATCTTTGGATATTTCCATGTTTTCTTCTGTGTTTTCGGCCTCATTTTCCCCACAAATCTTGTGATTTTCGGCCATAGTATAATCGTGCTCGTTCATTTTTAGCTAGTTTGCACTAGCTTCTCCCGAAGGCAGAGGGGGGTAAAAGTAGTTTGTGGAAGTATAAGGCGCTTGCTTACCACAACATTCAAAAGATCCAGGATAGGTAATTAAAACAAGCTTGAAGTGCTCTTAGTAACAGAACGCACAAAAATCACTATTAATGACATATATTAAACGGTAATAACATCGGAGCCCACAAAGCACGTCCGCTCACTCCGCCATCTTGGATCCTCTCAATTAAAAAAATCTTATTAATATCAACGGGAACGTTTATTGTTCCCATGCTCATATCCCGCGCCGCCTCTTTCCCGCGATATTTTCATGATGATTGACAAGTGACGTGAGAGTCCAAAATACCCAACATGCACCGCAATCCAGGCGATCTGGGCAGCGTCTGCACGATCTCAGACACACCTATTCTGACGCCGGGTTTACACTGGACGAGGAGGCCGCTTTCATTCGGCGCCATAGACTTAATATATAATTAGACGCATCATCTCTGACGTCACCCATTGACTTCCACAGTCCCTGAAATGAAGCCTGAATATTCAGCTCATGGCCGCAGCCATATTGGCTGGAGTTAACTCCGCCTCACACGGACGTTCCAAATATGGGGGAAAGGGGCGGGACCGAATTCACCCGCTTTTCCTCCGGTTTGTTTTAGTTCACGCCCACAGCTCTGCCGTCTGCAGCTCCGCATGCTAACGGCTAACCGCTTCGATTCTCCAGGAAAGCTCCACCGCGGTGGATTATTTACATCATGAATCTTTACAGGTGAGTACTTGGTGTTTTACACACAATCTGTAAAGCGGTGGAAGTGACTTTTAGACAATAATGAAAACGTATTTTCCCGTGGTACGAGTTTAGTACGAACTGAACATCCACTGTTTGATCATGTTATTTATGTGGTCCTAAGATATCTTATTCAATAAGAGTTATTTAGTCTTAAGTTACTGTAGTCTTTATATACACATTAAAATACACCACAACAGTAATATGATTGTGTAAAACATAGTTTTTCTCTAGTGTTAAATCAAATTGTTGATATATGATCACATGATGCTGTGATTACTAATGAGAAGCATTTCTTTTTACTTCTTGGTTAAGTTAATCATGTCAACATCTTAAAGCTGGAGCTAATATTTAAGTGAATCCTCTAAACACAGTCACAGTGAAGCAGAATGAACTAATATCAGTCAGAATGTGATGAATACCAGGTCTGAAGAGGTTAAACAGACTGATGCTGCCTCCTCTTCTGCTGACAATCAAACTAAATACTGTCATGTTCTTTCAAAGATAAACTCATTTTCTTAAAAGATTTGGTTTAAAGATATTCACATAGATTTTGAGCATAAACAAGATGAAATATTTTATTTTGTGTGTTTAGCTCATCTTTACAGAAACAGCACATGTACAAATATTTTTGAGTGAAATCTATTTTCTTTTCCTTACAATTACAGTTTGGATTAATGGTGACATCATTTCCATTTGGCACCAGAAGGACAGTTCAACAAAACCACCACAGCGACGTGAGCTCGACGAGGACCCACATCACCTGGTTCAGCTGAGGCGGACGGTGGTGGACATCTTTTATTTTTAATTCTACAAGGAAGAGCAGTTCCTGGTTCTCTCATCACTGTGGAGGACGTGAACGGGCGACGTCTGGAGTCTGGAGCTGTCATGGGGATTGGAGAGAACGTCCAGCAGCTGCACACTCTTTAACCCACCACTAAACTTTTATTCTCTTTCATTTCTTACTGAATTTGTTTTCAGTAGATAGAAATGTACTCTTTAGGATCATTTATTAGGTTCTTTAAATATAAAAACAGACAGTAGTATCATAGATGATGCTTTCTAACCATGACATGTGTAAAGAGGTCCCTACTTTGAATAAAGGAAAACTAATTCTGAATTTTTAATTAATGTTTGTGATGTTTTGAATAATTTCATCTGCTTCAAAAATAAATTTTGTACAATCTGACTTTGACCCACATTTCCGTTTGTCTTACCTATATGCTAAAACAGTGAATAAACAGAAGAGACTGGTCACTCAGATATGTTAAACATGATTTTTATTGAATCACACATCAGCAGGAGTCATCTTCATATGTTAAAATTAGAATTTTACTGCCTTTAAATGTAAATGCTCGATTATTTTGGATTATGAATCCGCTCACCACCAGAAGCAGACCTGAAGAGGAACATACAAGACAAACATTAGATACAATTAAAAAAAAAAAAAATAATATACATTAAAATCACAAGACAAAGATAAATATAACATGTACACATTTGTTAAAAAAAAATAAGTATTTAATTATATGTTAACTGAAAGTTGTCCGTCTTCACATTTGAACTTCACATGAAGAGATTCTGGTGTTACTGTAGCAGATCTTAATCATGTCCTTATATGCTATAACTTTTTGATTAAAGAAAATAACTATCAATAAAAAATACTGAGAAAACGTAATTTTTTAAACTTTAAACACAATAGATATTAATGTTGCTGAGAATTTTAAAAAATCGAATTTCTGAAACTAAAATAAACAATCATAATAAACATTAATGATTTATTTCCGACAAATATAAAGTTATTCTTTTAGTACTTACCAGGGAAAAGACACCAGATGACTCCCAGAGAGCGTATTAGAACAGTTTACATCACGGCAGCAGGACAAAAACCGAAATATAGCGCTCATGCTAACGCTAAATCTGTAGCAGACCAGCTAAACACCGGAGCATTGCTCCCAGAATCCACCGCGATCGTCACTTGTCAATCAAAGGCCGCGCCTCCTCATTAAGCGAAAATAAATGCCGTTTTTTAAAAAAAATTACAAACTTAGAAAAAAATTCACTCCCCTCAGAGTTGTCATGGATCAAATATGCAGCCATTGATGAAATAAAAACTTTAAGCACCAGGCATTAAAGGGGTTTATTAGAGGGCTGAAAATGAGGATTTTAACATGGGAGTCTATGGGAATTTGCTCACTCTAAGCACCAGCCTCTCTGGTCAGTGCCGGTACTGCAACGTTTTGTTACTTCCGGGTTGGCTTCACGTTCCGCCTGCCAGTGTTGGGGGTTGTTGGGCGCCCATGTTAACCTTGTGTGGTTAGCTCCAGGCGCGGAGCAGCGCGGTCCTTCACGTCAGGTATTTGCAAGACACCTATAATGCTAATAAATATTTTACTAGCATTTAACACATTATTAATGCTTGCTAATTTGTTAACAAAGTTTATTAAGGATTCTTATTAAGCTTATTAACACAGAAGTCAGTGTGAGACATCTATAATGATATTATGTCTTACAAGTACTGTATACATTAATAAGGCTTAGTAATCTGTTCACAAGTTTAGTTAAAGATTCTTATTAAGCTTGTTAACACTTACTAACAATTTGTTCCACGTATACGATGGTAATAAATGTAACAATAAGCATCATATTAACACATTAATAATGCTTGTAAATGAGTTAACTTAGGAATTTAGTAAGTCTTATTAGGCTTATTACGCCAATAAATGTCTTACTAACACCTTATAAGAACATTAATAATGGTTATTAATGTGTTAAGAACGCTTGTTAAGGAATCTTATTATAAAGTGTTAACTATCATTCAATCTTTATTTATTAAAAGCACTTTTCATGTGTTGCAGCTCAGAGCGCTTTACAATGAAAAACAAACATTAAATACATAAAATTCATAAAATTCATTTTCATTTCTCAAAAAGCAAGATTATTGTAAAACTCCTTTTGTGTGCTTTGAAAATGAAATAAAACACTACTACTACTACTAAAATGAGAAAAATTCAAACAAACAACTCTTTGTCCCCCCACAACGCATACAGACAGAAATTAATGGCTAGAATTATAAAAGATACGTAAGGCTCAGTTCTGCTCTGCTGTGAGGAAACAATAGATCAGGAATCTCTTAAATCAGCAGCAGATCAACCACAGATCATCACCACAGCGTCCACCAGAACCAGACCGTAACAGGCCCACTCCACATTGCTGAGAGGGCAGTGGGATGCTAGCTAAGTTAGCTTTACTGGGGCGGCTAGCGCTCCGAGTAACAACCTGACGAGCTTCTAGGTGTTCAAGCCTGCATAGCAAGTCTGAGATCAGACTACAGTTAACACAGCTAACGTTATCCTCACTAAATGAGCCTGGGATCTAGACTAAACGTATTCAAGATTCAAGATTCTTTATTAATCCCACAGAGGGAAGTTCTTGTTTTTCAGTACATCCCAGAACAAGACAGACAGAGAGGTACACACAGGTCTAGGTTCACTGTGGATGCAGCCAACTGAACAGCACCCCTTAGTAGCGTGGGAGTAGAAGGCCACAAGAGGGGGGGCTAGGGGATGGGTGGCAAAAAAAAGGTCATATCTCAACACTGCATACAATGTTTAGATGCAAGCAAAAAATACAACACATTTGAAGTCGCAATACATGAGGTTTGATAGGTAGGAAGAGCAGGGGGGAGGGGACACCTTTGCATTCATCCTTTAGCTGCTTCCTAGAGCACGCATCCAGACTACGCTTGAGAGGTGAGGGAGATTGCAGGAATGCCGAGGTCAAGCAGGGATGAGCAGCAGTCTTCATCTCCACACACAGCTGCCTTTCACACTGTAGAAGCGAACATGTTTTGATAGAACCAGGATAGAGAGAGGTTCAAGGTTTTTTATTTGCCATGTATGCAACAACGTACACTGAAGCATATTGGAATTCTTATGCTGAGCTCTCAGAGTCATTGTTAATGGGTTAAAGACTAGAGTTTCTGTACAAGCTTAAATAGTGTAGAGATTACAAATATGTACATAAAAAAATAACAATAAAAGTACAGAAGGTTTTAAGAAAAATAGAATAATAAAACAAGTACAAGAGTATGAAAAAATAGAATGATAAAAGTACAAAAAAGAGTAATTTGAAGAGTGAAATATTGCACGTTGACCAATTTGAGAAGACACATTGCACATATATTTTTAGTGAGGTCGTTTTTTTTTTTTTCTTTTTTTACATTTTCAGTTATTGTTTTTTGCCATCAGTCTGACTGTGGCAGGGAAGAAGCTGTTGAAAAAGCGAGTTCTGTGGGTGATGGTGCAGTCCGCTCTGCTGTGTGACGGGCTGTATGTGCAGCGTTTGCGTTTGAACGGGGAGTGAGCCAGATGGATCGGGTCTCTGATGATTCCCTCTCCTCTTCTTCTGCATCCCTGCTCATAGATGGAGTCCATGGAAGGAAGTTTTGTCCTGGTTATCCTCTCCGCAATTTTTATAACTCTTTGCAGAGCTTTCCTCTCTGCCTGTGTGGTGTTTCCGTACCACACAGTGATCCCTGCGGTGAGGACGCTCTCGATGAGCCCGCTGTAGGCCTGGGTGAGGGGCCTTTGTTGCAGTCCTGCCTTCCTGAGCAGCCTAAGGAAATAAAGCCTTTGCTGTGGTTTTTTCACCACGGCCTATGTGTTGGTGGTCCAGCTTAGGTCCGCAGAGACTTACAGTCCCAAGAATTTGTGGGTGTCTGCCCTCTCCACTTCAGTCCCTCTGATGAGTATAGGCTGCCAGGGGGGGAGGATTTTTTCTGAAGTCCAGTATTATTTCCACCGTCTTGTCTGTGTTTAGTATGAGGTTGTTTTCCTCCCTGTAGACCAGAACGTGGTCCACCAAGGACCTGTATGCTGACTCGTCTCCATCTTTGATGAACCCCAGGATGGTTGTGTCATTCGCATATTTGATGATGACAGTCCCGTGCTGGCTAGAGACACAGTCATGTGTGTAGAGGGTGAAGAGTTTGGGGCTGAGGCAGCAGCCCTGAGGGGTTCCTGTGCTGACCTTGAGCTCAGCCGACAGCCGTGCTCCCATTCTCACCGCCTGTGGTCTGTCGGTTAGAAAGTCCAAGATCCAGTTGCAGGTGGGGGTGGGAACTTTGAGGTCTGCCAGTTTCTCGATCAGTCTGCCTGGGTGGATGGTGTTGAATGCAGAGCTGTAATCCAGGAAGAGCATCCTGACATATGCTCTGCTGTTCTCCAGGTGGTGCAGGGTGGGGTGGAAGGTTATTGCTACTGCATCGTCCACTGTTCGGTTGGGGCGATACGCAAATTGGAGGGGGTCAATTCTTTCTGGGACCATGCTGTTGATGTGACTGAGGACTATTTTTTTTAAATCATTTTGGGCCTTTGAGGGAAGGTAGAAAGTGCTATATAAGTATACGCCATTGACCGAAAACATTAAAATTTGACAGAACAATTGATTTCAAATAAAATTTTTGTTTTAAAACTGTCATTTCAATATCTATTTCAGTATCTATTTCTGCAATTCATTTAGTAAATGCGATTCACAATTACAAAATCACAATGGTAAATTACATTTTAACCCCTTGCCTCTTTCGAATTAATTTTAAAGTAATTTAAAATCTATTGCATTTTAATTTACCATCATGTTTTTGGGGAAAAATCCAAAAGAAATTGCTTAAAAGTCTCCCTCAAGTTGTGATTCATCTTCATTTACAGATCTTCATGATCTTTCAGCCCAAAATGTAACTGAAACTGTAATCCATCAGTCTCTCATCAGAGCGGGTTCCACCAACTGATATGAACAAATTCCTGGAACTCCAGCTGCCATCACTGCTCCTTAACCCATTTTCTGTCTGATTTCAGGTTGATGAACTGCAGATTATCAAAGATCAGCTGTAAAGTTTTGGCACCAGCTCTAAAGAAGAACCCGTCCAATCTGACAGAACTGGACCTGAGGGAGAACGAGACCCTGCAGGATTCAGGAGTTCTTGATCTGTGTGGTTTTCTGGAGAGTCCAGACTGCAGACTGCAGACTCTGAGGTTAGACTCCATGTTCCAGTTGTGTTCAGTTCAATATGATGAGAAAGTTGTGCTGACACTAAACTGCAGACATGATGTTCTGCTGCATGCTGACTATCTTCATGCTGAAGGCTGTTTTCTTCTTCTGAGCTTTAGTCCATTTACCCTGGCAGAAGATCTCATGTTTGAATGTTTCTTTTCATCTTCTTCATTTCTAATGTCAGCTTCCTTCAGGATATATCTTTCTTTTTCCACAAAGATCTATAGATGTTTAATCTTTTTCATCCTCTTCACTCCAGATTTAAGAAAAGCTCCTAAGTAGTAAGACTTAGTGTATTAAAGGTCAGAGCTTACTTGATCATTTTCACGTATAATCGCTGCAAGTGGGCGTGTTTCAGATGACCAAGGCAGACACAGAACAGATCACCTGCAGCGCAGTGCAAGCTGGTTAGTTTTTTCCACTGATGTCATATGTGCGCCATCATGAAAGTCTCGTGTTAAAGGGGCGGGTGAAAGGCGCCTACCGAGTCCAACGCAGCTACAAATTAGGTACTGCACTGACTGCAAGCCGCCTTGATGACTACAAACAATGCATTATGGGAAATGGTGTCTTGACAGTTCTTGTAGTTTGAAGTGAATCTGATCAGAAATGACTGGCGCTAAATAAAGGAAATAGACCCTTTTCACGTGACGTTACACATCGCCGGCTGTGTGATGAGTCGCTTCTGGCTCATATTGTTTAGAACGGGAAAGCTGACTGCTGAACGCTTTTAAAGCAATTTGACATAAATAATAAAGGGTAACCTAACCAATTGCAACTGAAATGTGTACAATATTTATTGTATAAATGTCCTACCTGGTTGTATTGGTTTCCTCCTCTTAGATCGTTCACAAATCAAAGTACAAATGTCAGTAATCCTTCCTCAGTGCTGCAGAAGGCAGCAGCTGCAGCTGCTTCCACAAATTCCCATGGATGATATTAAACGAGTCGTGGATTATTTCTCTCTGACAACCCGGTTAAAGTTAGACAAAGGTTACAAGTACTTCACTGAATGCTACTTGTTTAATTATGAAGGTAATTATGATTTTGTTCTTTTAATCTGTGCTAATGCGATCAATATCAACAGCTTTGTGTATTATACATGGAGCTGAAGAAGATCTTTTCTCATCAGTTAAAGTTACCTAGATTTCTGTGCTCACATAATCCTTGTAAACAGAGCAAAAGTCAGACAATTCCAGCGTGTTTGACATTAAAGTCAAACTTAATACTGTTGTAATGTTTTCTACTGCGGTCAGTGAGCTGCTGTTAGCTCAGCCGTGGTTCTAACATCACTCCTCTTTGGTTTAGTTCATAACTATGTCTGATCTGCAGAAAAATAAAGGTAAAACATGATCAAATTAACTGAAACTGTTGACAAAAATATGAAAGTGTCTATTTCCACATAATGTTATAAAATACATTCACCTGGAGATTCTTTTTTTACATGGCCACTCTTATTTTGAAAGCTGAAAATACATGACTTGATAGCTGCTCTGAAAATTTTCACTGAACCAAACCATTTCGGTTTTTACAATTGTTCTTTAAAATATCCTGTAGAACAGGGGTCTCAAACTCACGGCCCCCGGGATGATGATTTGCGGCCCGCGTCTTCATATGAAAGACTACTGTTGGTGCGGCCCGCAACGCTGATATGAATGACAGTTGTTGTGTGCAGAGCTGAACGAACCAATCACGGTGAGGTACATGGCTCTGGAGGTGGGACATCGGCGGGCTGTCCAGTACCTCCTCACTCATTCATTCATTCCTCACTCAGCTGGCCGGAGGAGGAGCCATGAAGCTGCTGGAAGTGCTTTCACTCTAAAGGTGATTCGCGCGCCCCGCCCCTCTATTGCCTCGTGACAGAAGGTGTGTCTGAGATCCCCCAGCGCCTCGCCTGCATCGTCGGCGAGACTAGGCTGCTGCAGGAGGGGGCGGGGAAAGATGCCTGAGATGAAGGTGAACGACGAGACTGTACAAGAACAAGGAGTTGGGGGTTGTCCTTACCATTCGGCTGAAAGTTAATAAGCCACTCCTCTTAGTTATTTCACACCAAACTACAAGAACTGTGTGGACACAGTTTCCCACAATGCATTGTTTTGTAGTCCGCAAGACGGCATGCAGCCAGCGCAGTACCTATTTTCTGGCTGAGCTGGCTTAGGAAGGCGCCTTGAACCCGCCCCTTTCTCGCAATGCTTCGTGACGGCGCACATTCGACGTCAGTGCAAGAAACTAACCAGCATGCACCGCAATCCAGGCGATCTGCGCAGCACCGGTCATCTCAAACACGCCTAGATTCACAGCCTGCCGCTTGTCAAAAAGCGAGTTTCTGACGCCGCGACGGGTGTGGGAGGAGCTGAATGTCTCAGAATGAATGGGAGACACATGTGGCATTTTAATTATGTCAATACTGCACGCAGAAATAAGAATTCTCCACGCACGCATCAAATATTCCGCGTGGACAAATCAGAACCTCGCGGGCGCTTTTTCCTCCTCCACAAGCAGAAACAGTCCTCGCGCGAGTGACTGACTACTTCCGCTGCGTGAGCAGAATCTTCAGAGGTTCTTCCACAACGGCCGCGTGCGATACGTTCAAGAACGCGGTCTATGAACGCACGGTGAGCAGGTGTATCCACACCGGAGCAGCACGGTCACGCATGCAGTAGCAGATTCTTCTTCTATTGTATTTTTACCATTCCTTAGCGCTCCTCTGCATCTACAACTAAACAGGGAGAATCACGGAGCAAAGAGTAAAAACGGTGGAAAGTTCCCAAAATGTTGCTTCATATTTTCTCTTGTCACAACTCTGTCCTTTTAAACGTCTGTCTGTCATATTAACCAGACCGGACACAAATCGCAATGATTCATTTCTCTTTGATCATGTTCAGCACTTCACTGCTATGAAGCAGACGCCACACAAACAGCTCCCAAATCAGAGTCCCTGATTGGTCACAGCTCTGCGCTGCTGAGACTGTGCGTGGAAATGTTGAACCAGATTGAAGATTCAGCACGCGCTCAGTGCGTTCCCGATTTGTGCGTAGAGCTCGAGACTCGACTTAAAAACTTGCGTAGCAACGTGCGGTTATGACCAGGAATTCTGGTGTGCGCGCGTTTGCGTTGACCTTTCAGTGAGCGCGCTGCTCTCAGCTTAGAAATGAAGGAGGAGCTTTTAATACAGACATTTGAAAATGAATAAAAATAGTTTTCTCTAGTCCAGAGTTTCTCAATTATTTTCTTTTCAGCCTCCCCATGAAGAACTTATTCTTTCACGCCCCCCTACAACTTTCAGCTGCAAATATTATTAGTATCAGTTAATTTGCTCAAGTAAACGTATATTTCCTCAATGTATTGGACTTTTATTATCATTAAAGAATAATTTTAAAAAATTCTTAATAATCTGCACTTTCTTTTTTTAGAATCATTCCAAAAACTTTCAAAGTAAAATCAAGTCTTTTGTTTCCTCCACAGTAGTTATGAATTCTGTCTTTTCTCAGAGATTCAGTTCTTTTTCATTGGTTCACTTTCTGCTACCAAATTCATTTTTAGGTTGTTTTTGCTATATTTAATTTATTATCAACTACTATGTAGAATTATGCACAATATCCATAACTAATGTAACCTTTTTGGATGGTCTTTGTGATGCTGTTTTGGCTCAATTTCTTCAAGACAATGACAGGGACGATGCAGTTTTTGTTGTCTGGGACAATGTGAATTTTCACAAGAGTCAGCTCATCATACAGTGGTTCCACACAAATCCTCAGTTTGTATGAGTTTTTCTTCCACCTTATTCTCCTTTCCTTAACACAATTGAAGAATTGTTTTCAGCTTGGCGTTGGAAGGTGTATGAGAGAGAACCTTACACTACTTGGAGGAATTACCACCGGTTACTTTTACAAGTCTGGATGTTTGCGCTCTGTTAAGGAGAATGGAGAGGCTTTATGCTGACGTCAGCGCTATGAAGGGCGCGCTACAGCTCCAGGTGGATGTGTGCGCGGACCTTCATGCTGTCACCGCAGACGTGGATCGCCGGATCTGCAGTCTGGAGCAAGTATCACAAGAGGCTCAGTTCAGTGGACGGCTAATTCCCGGTCCAGATTTGAAGATTCGAGGAGGATGCCCGACGCAGGATGCCCCGCTGGCCATTGGGACTTCCGGGGTTGCAGCAGGTGCTTGCGTTAGCGGGCCGGACGGGATTCCCCTCGGGATCCCCCCCTCCCCTCCTACGCAACACCTGCCTGTCTTCACTGCCAAGGAAAGCAACACTGATGAAATGCCTGCATCTGATAAGAACTCGGTTCTATCCGGATCTCCCACCTGGACTGACGTTATCAAAAAAGGAAGGCGGCCGGCGGATCACGTCAAAAAGGGCGCTCGAGCAGCCGCTTCTGGAGTGAGAAAACCGGCTAATAATATGATTGTGGGCACTGGCATAGCAGGTAACATAAAAAATGGTGACGACAAAAAGGGTGAGTGTTTTTGCTACGAAATTCTCACCAGATTTAGAGCCTGAGACTCTATCTAACTATTTAAAGAGTCAACTCCATCGTGAGGTTTTTTGCAAGAAGGTGAACGCCGCTAATAGCAGATTTGCGTCCTTCAAGGTCTCGGCTGAATGCAACAACGTAGCTGACATGTATAACCCACAGATCTGGCCCGCAGGTGCTTTTGTGCGTCGTTTGTATTGAACAGCGGAAAGTTGGTGTCTCTGGACTTAATATCGCTGCTTCAAACGGGCTGATGGGTGGGGCTTCACCGAACCGCGGCTCGGAGGTCCCAAGTTAAAACTGATGGACTTACGAGTTCTGTCTTACAACTGTCGTGGTCTGCACTTGGGCCAGAGTGCAGCAGATCAAGCTCGCCGAGTCATTGTAGACCAACTGTTGGAAAAATGCGATGTGCTGTGCTTACAAGAGACCTTCTTAACAAAACAGGACTTGGAGGGCTTAAACTCGATGCATGACAATTTTCATGGTGCTGGGGAATCCATCACCGACATTGGGGATGGAATAATAAGAGGGCGTATACCAGGAGGGGTAGCCATCCTCTGGGATAAAAGACTTGATTCCTGCATAAATGTCATAAGGCTGGAAGTGGACTGGTGTATGGCAATACACTTAACACAGAACGGAAAGGAATGTGTCATCCTCAATGTGTACACCCCCCATGAGTGTCATCATAATGAAACTGATTTTCTTAATAGGCTTGCTTTTATTCATTCTTTTATACAAGATTGTACATGTTCTAATGTGTTTGTTATTGGTGACATGAACTCGGACGTCTCTGACAACAGATCTATATTTGGAAATCATTTGAAACAATTTTGTGTGGATAGTGGTCTGACACTCTCGACTGAAATCCTGCTGCCTGAAGATAGTTTTACACACATTAGTGAAGCATGGCATACAACTTCCTGGTTAGACCATTGTATCACAACAGCTGATGCTCATGCCTCTCTGGCTAGTATCAACATTTTTTATGAATTATCATTTGCTGATCACATTCCTTTTGGGATGCAGATAAATTTGTTGACTTTACCTGTTAGGCTAGATAACAATCACAACAGTTTCCCATATTTGGATTGGAGCGCTCTCTCAACAGAGGAGGTGTCATTGTACTCTGTTCATTCAGATAAGTTATTAAGTAATATCTCTCTGCCGCGAGAAGCAATTACATGTAGTAATGGAAATTGTAAAAACCCTGCTCATGTCTCTGCTATTTCTTCTCTGTATGAAAATATAACTAAAGCGTTACTTAGCTCTAGTAACTTCCTTCTTAAACCAAAAACTAAGAAAAGGGGTAAACCAGGCTGGAGTTCCCATGTAAAAGAATTTTTTTTAAAAGCACGAGAAGCTTCAAGGGAATGGGTTCTTGCTGGTAAACCAAGGCAGGGGCCAGTTTTTGAGCAAAAAAAGGTTACTAATGCAAGGTATAAATATGTTGTACGCTTTATTTGTAAAAATGATCAGGAAATGAGAGCTGATTCCATGGCCAGGAATCTATTATGTCACAAGACCCAAGACTTTTGGAAAGAAGTGAAATCCAGTACTTCTGGCACTAAAACAGTTCCATGTGTGGTAGATGGGGTCTCTGGCAATGAAAATATTGTAGAACTGTGGCGACAACAGTACATCAGAATATTTAACTGTGTCCAGAGTGATTTTTATGTAGCAACTGACACTGGTTCAGCTGATGTTATCACTACAGCTGATGTTCACCAAGCTATCCTCAAATTGGCAAACAACAAAGCTACTGGACCTGATGGGGTATCCTCTGAGCATGTGAAATTTGCTGGTGCAAGGGTAATCCCATTACTTAGCATGTGTTTTACAGCCTTTCTTGTACATGGTTTTTTACCAGACTCGATGATATCTGTTCTGCTAGTCCCAGTGATAAAAAACAAAGCTGGACGAATTGGTAGCTCTGAAAATTACAGACCAATAGCTCTGGCTGGTATACTGTCAAAACTTTTTGAGATAATCCTATTGGACAGGATCACAGAGTTTGTAAAAACGACTGACAATCAATTTGGGTTTAAAGAAAAGCTCGGTACTGACATGTGCATTTATGCTCTCAAAGAAATGGTCTATAAATATAAGAATTTAAATTCCTCTGTTTTTCTGTGTTTTCTAGATGCTTCTAAAGCGTTTGACAGAGTAAATCATAAGAAATTATTTATGAAACTGGCAAAGAGAGGTGTACATAAATGTGTTGTACGTATCTTGGCCTATTGGTATGCTCAGCAAACAATGCAAGTTAAATGGGGAAACAAGATGTCAGATCCTTTTAGAGCTAGCAATGGAGTGAGACAGGGGGGTATTCTCTCTCCTATTCTTTTTAATTTGTATTTGGATGATTTGTCCCTTAAGCTGAAAGCCTGTCGCACTGGTTGTGTGGCTGGAGATGTCATTATCAACCATCTGATGTATGCTGATGACATAGTTGTGATGAGTCCAAGTACTGCTGGTCTTCAGAACTTGCTTAACATCTGTTCATCTTATGGGCTAGATTATGACATCATATTTAATGCACAAAAAAGCTTGATTATGATTTCCCGGTCAAAAGAAGACAAATACCAAAAATTCCCTGATTTTTATCTATCAAATGCTGTGCTCATGTGTGCTAGTAAGATAAAATATCTGGGGCATATAATTTCAGAGGACATGTCAGATGACGCCGATATTTACAGGCAGTGTCGTGTGGTATATGGCCAAGCCAACACTCTCTCTCGGAAGTTTACCATGTGTACAGAGGAAGTCAAGGTGACTCTATTTAAAGCATTTTGCACCCCTCTGTATACGGCACATCTTTGGTCAAACTATAAAAGGGCCAGTATGAGAAAGCTGCAGGTGGCATACAATGACGCTCTGAGAGTGCTTCTAAAAAAGCCCAGGTGGATGAGTGCTAGTGAGCTGTTTGTTTCCCTCAGAATTAACACTCTTCAGGCTTGCATACGCTCACTCATGTTTGGGTTCATCTGCAGATTAAATGCTTCAAAGAACACCCTCATCATGACCATAAGTAATATTAGACTTTGTGCCATACGCTTCCAGTCGAAAATCTGGAGACACTGGAGGGACTGTCTTTTTAACTATCCCTTTAACTAATTTTATTTGGTGTATTATGGAATAAATATTGTTTGTAACTTTTATAATTTTTTGTATATTGTTCTTAACCTATGTATTTGTGACATTTTGATTTTTTAAGTAGTTTTATTGATTATTGTATTTTTTTTTTTGTATACTGTTCTTAACCTGTGTATTTTCTGACATTGCACTGTTTTAATAGTTCTACTGATTGGACTATGTGTCCGGAATAAATTCTATCTATCTATCTATCTATCTATCTATCTATCTATCAGGAAAACCTGTTGCAGGCCATGGACATTGCCTGTGATGACGTGTGTGTGAGTGTGTGTCTTTGTAAAACATTTTGACGACAGAATCTTCATTATGAACTCATAGTGAGCTTCTGACTGAAGAGTCAAGAATTTTGTATATTTAGTTTATATTTTGAAAATTGTCTTTGGTGTTTTGGTGCGTAGTGTGTTGGATTTGATGCGTGTGTGTTGGTTTTGACAACAGTCATTTTGACCTCAAAGTGAGATTTTGATTCATGAGTTAAGTATTTTGTATATTTAGCTTATGTTTTGAAAATTGTGTTTAGTGTTTGGTTAAATTGGTCTAATGTTTCAGAAAATGTGTTTTAGCATTTGGAAAAAACTGTAATAAAGAAGACGAACACTGTTGGAGCCCCAAACATCACATAGTCGTGGGTTTTTATTGCCATCCTCTTTTTTTCTCTCTCTGCTGAGTTCCTGGGACTTTGCACAACCTGTGAACGTTACAATGTCATGAAAAAAATCACAAAATGTCATCACCAGAAAACGCAGCAGAAAATGGCAGCAGCTCAAGCAGAAGGCTAACTTGTAAACAAAGCTAGCTAGAAAGCTAACTTCCGGGACCAATAACTCTTTTAAAAATGCTTTAAACTGACAGCAAGTTTCACTATTGGTTTGTCATAACTCAAACAACAACCTCTAAAGGTATTCCAACAGAAAGAGACGGTATTTTTTTTCTTATGTGAAGCTCTTCAGGCTGCAGACAGATGGCTAAAAAGCAGCTGCTAACTGCTACATGCTAGATGCTAGCGCTGGGATTTAACTCCTTAGGAACCGAGCTGTCCTTTGATATGCCTGTTTTGTTTATCTGTCAGAGAAATAACGGTTAAGAAAATTAACTACTGTGGTAATAAAACTGAAAATGTGATGTCTTAAGAACTTAAAAAAGAAGCACATAATCTTAAAAATAACTAAATAAATAAAACTAATAAATTAAAACTAATAATTATATCAGCTATTCATGAACACTCATCAAATTTTATGCTAAAACAAAGTCATAATTTATTTTTCAGAATTTCAAATGAGGACAGAAATCACATTGTTCAATAGCTCTAAAGATGTTAAAGCTAAAGTCACTAAACTTTGTCACATGACTAATTATCACTTGTATAACAAGAAAATAGTATTTTTTTTCCTAGTTTATATTTGATGTATTTTTACTTGTTTATTAAAGCTGCTTCACTATGGAGTCTGGAAAGAGCCAAAATGAAATAAATACGTACACCATTAAATAAATAAATAAATGTGTCATTAATTATTTAAAAGTGGCAATAAATAAATAAATGTTGAAATCAATAAATAAATGTTGAAATAAATGTGGCATTAAAATATTAAAATGGAACATTTAAACATTTAATGACATATTTAATTATTTCATTGTCCCTTGTAGGTTAAAAGAGCCAAATTGAAATAAATAAATTTAATACGAAATGCATAAATAAATGTGTCATTGATTATTTAAAAGTGGCAATAAATAAATAAAAGTTTAAATAAATGAATAAATGTTTAAATAAATGTGGCATTAAAATATGAAATTAGCCATTAATAAGCACTTTTTAACATTTCATAATATTCATTCATTCATCTTCTTGGCCGCTTCTTCCCTTTCGGGGTCGCGGGGTGCCGGAGCCTAACCCGGCTACTGATGGGCGAAGGCGGGGTACACCCTGGACAGGTCGCCAGTCTGTCGCAGGGCCTCAATCACACACACATTCACTCTCACATTCACACCTAGGGGCAATTTAGAGTCACCAATTAACCTATGACGCATGTTTTTGGATGGTGGGAGGAAGCCGGAGTCCCCGGTGAAAACCCACGCATGCACGGGGAGAACATGCAAACTCCACACAGAAAGGTCCCAGCCGGGATTCAAACTAGGGCTGGGCGATATGACGATAAAAAACCGTCGTACGATCTCCAAAGCTGACGATCTGTCATTTTTGAGAGATCGTTATATCGCGATCTTCTACGAAAAGCTGCAAGAGCGAGAAGGCAAAAGCTTGTTGACAGCTGTGACTTTAAATCCGAGCTGCTGCTGCTCCCCCTCCTCCTCCTCCCCGGTGTGTCTTTCCTGTTTGGAAGTCACGTGACATACGACGGGACAGAGTCACGTGCGCCGTCATTATGGCTCGAGTCTTCTCGAGAAATGAATGACGGAGGTCCGAAAAAGTAACAAAAGGAGACGCAGTGTTTTACAATCGACTTCAAAAACCTTGACAACAAAATAATCCGATGGAGAGGAATCATCACAGGACAGGAATCGCATTTTAATAGAGAGAAATCAGGCTGGGAACTGTGAACAGTGTGCTAAAGTTTAGGCTAAAGTGGGTGCTAGCAACTCGTGACAGACATGCTAGTTTGGTTCTTTAATGTATGTTTTTATTAATGTTTCGTGTCTTAAAACATAGCGGATGTTAATTGCATGTATTTACGTTCAACCTGCACAAAAACTGATGGTAATTCATTTAGGAAACACGTAAAATGTTCGGTCAAGATGTTCGGTGCTGCATTGTTTTGCTAGCTCTTTGCATAGCTTTTGCTAGCTACTGTAAGAGCCTAAATCTTATCGTCGGTCGCACTCCCCTTGTAAGAAGTGTAAGTGAGTTTGCACATAATTTTCTTAATCCGTGGCGTCACCGTTGAGCTTTTTTCTTGGTCGTTCGGACCGAATAAAAGCCCAGCTAGAATAAAAAGCGCTAATGCTAACGCTAGCTTTCTACTCAGTCACATAAACAGCAGAGAGCAGATGTTAGTGAAGGAGCTGTGGATGTAAACTTTTTAAAACTGCCACAACATTTACTGCTATTATCTCTGTGTTTTTAATCTTAACAGTTTGGCAGATGTATTTGATGTTATCATCCAAGTTTAAAAATGTGTCTGTATCAGTTAAAGATGCTAGCTGGAGCCTTTTTCTCAAAGTACAACAAAATCGTCTATTTGAAGGTAAATTCTGAAGCATTTGAGATTCATTTACCATGTATGTAATCCAAAAATAATAAAAGTTTCAGTTTCATTTTAAAATGTGGTAAATGGTGTTTTTAATATTATTATTATTATTTTTATTATTTAGCACTTTGAGCTGTTTTTAATAGGGAAAGGACTTTACTAAACTTTATCAGTCATTCATGCTATAAACTTCATCAGTCTCTCTCATTTCTGGTCTTGGGTGACAATCATTTACAAGCTCTGTTTTATGGATTTTAGCACAAAGGCAAAATTAAAACTCACTGATATTTAGAAGCTGTTCATTTGACAGCAATGCATTACCTGTAGCAGTAGAAGGGGCAATTCTTGCAATATTTACAGGTTAATCTTAATAGATAACTATTTAATTCGAATAAATGTAAATATTTGTTCAAAAATATGTTTACTTCTTTTAACTAAAATCAATATAATTAAATTTGAATTTATTTAAAAAAAATCGTGATAAAATCGAAATCGTGAAATAAAATTAAAAAAATCGTGATTTTATTTTTTTGCCATATCGCCCAGCCCTAATTCAAACCAGGGCCTTCTCGCTGTGAGGCAAGAGCGCTAACCACTGCGCCACCGTGCAGCCCTCATTTCATAATATATTTAATTATTTCATTGTCCCTAGTAGGTTAAACGAGCCTAATTGAAATAAATAAATTTGATATGAAATAAATAAATGTGTTATTAATTATTTAAAAGTTTTTCAGAACCCCTTTATGAGTAAAAACATGAAAGATTCCGCTACGTNGAACTTAGACAAAGGAATTCCAGCAGCTGCTGGACACACAGACAGCTGCACACAGACATCCGTCATACTTAGGCAGGTTATGCTGCAGACAGTATTCAAGACACACACATAATTTTGTTAATATTTACAACACTTTGTCTGAAAGATTTGGAGGGATTCTTAAAAGAAACAACAAAAGGACTTTTTTTTAGTTATTCTTTTATGATAATAAATGTAGACTGTTGGACTGTTTTGAAGAGATATACGCTTAACTTGAGCAAATTGATTATTGATGCTGATTATATTTGCAGCAGAAAGTTTTTTTTTTTGGTCAGGGGGTGTTCATGGGGGGTGTAAGAGAATTGAGATTGAGAAACACTGGGTTAAAGTGATAGCACCTCTGCACTGCAATGATGCTTCCTGCTTATTTTCAAAAAGTACATTAGATTGTGGAGGGACTGGACATCAATACAGACTATTATTTGTTACCTTTTTGGATGCTGGTGTGTCGCTGGATTTTTTTCATGGAAAAAGTATATCTTGTCTTTATTTTTACTTAGCATATAGCTTAAACACCTTAAGTTTAATGTGTGTTTTACATCCAGTGTATACATGACCCGATTACTTAGCTAATTGAAAAAAACAATCAGTGATTACTTGACTATCAGAATAATTGTGGCAAATCTAGTTGATTGATGGATTGACTGGTGTTAGACAAAAAGTCATTTAAAATGACTCTTGTGTTTGTGTCCCTGCAGTCAAACCCCAGTATTTTCTGACTGAGGAGGATCTCTGCAACCAGCAGAGGAACTTCAGAGTGGACCAGGAGAATCCAGAACCTCCACAGACTCCAGAGGAACTGCAGGATCCAGAACCTTCCTCGATGAAAGAGGAACCAGGAGAACTCTGCATCAGTCAGGATGAAGAGCAGCTTGATCTGAAGCAGGAGACTGAAACCTTGATGGAGATTCCTACTTTTGAGGAACATGTTGACAGTGAAGCAGATGGAAACAATCAGCAGAGCTTTAATGGAACTGATAGTCAGGATGAAGAAGGAAATCAACATGAAGAATCAACATCAACTCCAGATGAAGAGACAGAGCCACAGAACAGAGATCAGAGGAATAGAAGAGACAGAAGTCATGTCCAAAGTGTGGACAGCTCTCACATGTCAGAAAGTCAGTGCGACTCTGTTAGCAAAAATTTTAAGATGACAACTTTGGTAAAGAAATGCAAACAATCCCTAAAGGAAAACAGACGTTCCTCTACAAAGTCTGGTAAAAGAACAAGAATTCCACACGATGTGTCTGTCCACATGAGAACTAAGTCTGAAGAAAGACCTTATGTCGGTAAAGAATGTGACAAAAGTTTTGGTGATGCTTATAAACTTAAGAGACACATGAGAACTCACACAGGAGAGAAGCCTTTTGTCGTGTAAAGAATGTGACAAAAGTTTTAGTCGAAAATCTCATCTCAATAGACACATGAGTATTCATACAGGAGAGAAGCCTTTTTTGTGTAAAGAATGTGACCAAACTTTTAGGATTGAAGACGGTCTCAAAATACACATAAGAATTCATACAGGAGAGAAGCCTTTTATGTGTAGAGAATGTGACAATAGTTTTAATGATAGATCTACTCTCAAATCACACATGAGAACTCATACAGGAGAGAAGCCTTTTACGTGTAAAGTATGTTACAGAAGTTTTAGTCATAAAGTTGTTCTCAATAGACACATGAGATCTCATACAGGAGAGAAGCCTTTTACGTGTAAAGAATGTGATAGAAGTTTTAGTAATACTTCTCATCTCAAATCACACATGAGAACGCATACAGGAGAGAAGCCTTTCTCGTGTACAGAATGTGATAGAAGTTTTACTAATATTTCTAATCTCAAAGCACACACGAGAACTCATACAGGCCAGAAGCCTTTTACGTGTAAAGAATGTGATAGAAGTTTTAGTCAAAAATCTGCTCTCAAATCACACATGAGAACTCATACAGGAGAGAAGCCTTTTACGTGTAAAGAATGTGATAGAAGTTTTAGTAATACTTCTCATCTCAAATCACACATGAGAACGCATATAGGAGAGAAGCCTTTCTCGTGTACAGAATGTGATAAAAGTTTTAGTCAAAAATCTCATCTCAAAAGACACATGAGAACTCATACAGGAGAGAAGCCTTTTTTCAAGTAAGGGAAACCCACAGTAGGGGAGCCATGAAGAGAAGACAATAATGTGTTTTCACTAGGAAGGTTTAAGTATTGTGAAAAATATTTTCCCTTATTTTAAGGGCCATGTAAAATTAAAATTTAAAAAGCGTATTATAATGTTTAGTCCTCACTATTAACAATCCCAAAGCAGCATTTCTGATCCATTCACGCATTTCTGAGTAATCATCTAAAAATTTGTGCTTTGAGCACCGGTCCCTCCTAACCCATTAAAACAAGCTGACGTCACAAAGTGAGGACGGCCCCTTTCAGGAAGCGTTTCCACTGTTCTCAAAATTATATCATTTGTAGCATTGAGTCTGAGAAGAAATGGGTTCATTTTGCACCTAATCTGCAGAGACAGATCTATATGGATACAGTTTACTCTGAAAGGCTTAAGAATGACATGATAAAGACCTTAAAATGGTCTGTCAGTTGGTAAAATGAAGTTGGTTTCTAAAACACTTCACTGCTGACAAGCTGTGTGGAGATTCTGCTTTTATTTTCCAGCAGAATTTGGATCATTTCCACTCTACTAAAGGTACCTAAAGCTGCTTATCCCTAAACATCTGTTTCTGTGTTTGATCAACCAGCAAATTCCCTGACCTGAACCCAATAAAAGTCTATGAAGTGTTTTTAAAGAGGAAGATGAGACAGCAGAGCCAACAATGAAGATGAGCTGAAGTCAGCTATCAAAGCAACCTGAGCTTTCATTCCATGAACACAGAGCCACAGGCTGATGGCCTCCATACCACATTGATGCAGTCATTCAATGAAAAGGAGGAACAAGTGATTATTGAATGCAGAGAAAAGAACAGTTTTCTGAAATCTGACCTGTGCTGAAAACATCCTTTATGCTTCGTCTGATTGAATATTTTCATTTTCTATTTTTAGGTTTTCTATCAGCCACTATGATCACTTTGATCAAAATAAAGGAATAAGTAAATAATTCTATACATCATGAGTTTAACTTATTGTATTGACAAAAGTAATAAACTTTTAAACTATACTTTTTTAGATACGCATGTAGATATAAATGTGTTGTTTTGAATTATTAAATATATAAGATTAAAATTGTAAAGACATTTTAATCAAGTTCTGTTTTTGTTGGTTACGTTTGTATTGTAAGTTTTTGTACTTTTATTGTATTGTTTAAAAGTGTTTAAGTTAACCATTGTGGTTTGAGTTTATGCTAAGACAATGTTGTCTGTCTGTGTTACCATGACAACACTGGAATTATTTCAATGCATCTCTAATTCTAACACTTTTTTATGTGATTTGTGAACATTTCAATATTTTTTTTTAATATAAAATAATCACTGTTTATATGTTGTTGAGTCATGTTAATAAATAACTATTTTGTGAAGAAAAGATTTTCCTAAAATTGTTTAAGGAAGAGTCTGTGTGTTGTTGTGATTCCTGTTTTGTATCAGAGATTAGAAGTGTTTCTCTGTTCTTTTTAGTCGTCAGTGTTCTGTTCCAATCTTTCCTGTGAAGAATAAAGTGGACGTGAACATCAGTCAGAAGTGTGGAGTCTTTCCCACAGTGTGGCTTTCTGCTGTTTGTTGGTTCTCTGCAGGTAAAATACACATATTAGCTAAAACTGAACAAGTTTCAGATCAAACTAAATCCCTTTTAAACCAATAGAATTCGAGTATGAAGGGTTACTTTACTGATGACTTTGGCTCCTTTTTCTATGATTTTGAAGTCTGCTTCAGAAAATGTCCTCTCCACAAACAAATCCACTAAAAACCCAGTTCCACACTGACAGACATGTGCAGTCAAATCCCATGATGCAGTGGTTTGGATCTCCTCACTGCCACAGGTAGGATCCATCTTTGGTAGTGGTCCGTGTTCCAGCAGGTCCAAAGAAACACAAATGAAGAAATCTTCTCTTTCTTTTTAAGTCTGTTCAGGGTGTGGAGGTTCTTTTACAACAACTCTTCAGTTCACTTCAGTTCCATCCGATGGAGAGAAGAAGCCTTTCGGTTCAGTTAGGTTGAATCCATGGCTCCAATGCTGCAGATAATTGACTTTAACACTCTTCTTCTTCAAAAACACCAGAGAACTTAATGCTGCTTCAAAAGGAACAGAGGGACCAAGTTCACATCATCCAGGATTTTTTCTACAAGCAGAATGTTGCTTTTTCTCTGAGATTCTGTAAATCCACGTTTCCACCACTCATTCATCTACAACTCCTTCATTTATGATCATCTTCAGTCTTTTTTTAGACATCATCATCTTTATGATCAACCTGAAAGACTCAATCATGGACTATTCCTTCAACTTTTTATATTCATCTCAACGTTTTTATTTGCACCTCAAAATGGAAAAAAAAAGCCTAAATTCATTATATTTTTAAAAAAATCTACAATAAAATTATCTCAATGTTTTAAGATATAAAATGTAAATGTGTTTCATGTTTTCTTTATGTTTCCTTCATTTCACCCGAATCTTCTTTGTCATTTTGATTTGGTTGTTTCTATGAAAAGGTTCTGGGTGGAGGCTTTTATTTTGAAGGACGCTGCTACTTCCTGATTCTTTGCAGCATTCTCCTCAGTCTCTCGAGGACTGCCGAGATGAGGTAAGCAGCAGTTTGAGTAAAAAACTCCACATGACTTCCACTTTCATGGACTTCCGGCTTGGGACCAGCATGGCGTAGCCACGCGTTTTTCTGTTGCATGCTACATTTACCCATTCAAGTTGCACCTTTCAGTTGAAAGCCTGATGTGACTGTGCTCTTAGAATCTAATTTTTCCCAAATGTTTGGATTTGGAAACGGCTATGTTTGCAGCCGTTAGCAAAGGGGACATGTCAGCACTGCTAGCGGAGCATCGGATGGCGTTGATGGCCGAGCTAAAGTCGACTTTTTTGGACAAAGTCAATAACAAACTGGATGTTCTACAGAAAGAACTGGATTGCCACGGTGAGCGATTGTCATCAGTCGAAGAGAATGCCGACACAATGGATGAGCGTGTCGCGAAACTGGAAGCAACATGCGAGAAGTTACAAGCTTCCAACAACAAGCTAAAGGCTAAGCTAACGGACATGGAGGGGCGAAACAGACGAGTTAATGTGCGTTTGGTTGGGCTACCAGAAGGAATCAAAGGTCCCCATCCCTCTACGTTTTTCGCACAACTACTCCAAGAAGTATTCGGTCGAGACACGTTCCCCACACCCCCGGAGCTGGATCGTGCTCTTCGGAGCTTGGCTCCCAGACCGGCTCCCGGAGAGAGGCCACGCACTGTCATTCTGTGCTTTCACCGCTACCAACATAAGGAGCTTCTCATCTGGGAAATGCGAAAACGAAAGGAGGTGAAGTACCGCGACAAGTCTTTCCGGATCTATGAAGACTACTGCCCAGAAGTGGTGGAAGAACGAAAACTTACAAGACTATGATGTCGGACCTGTATAAGATGGGTTTGAAGCCTGCACTGATCTTCCTAGCCCAACTGCGGATCACCAATCCAGACGGAACCCGGGCTGTGTTCGACTCTGCAGCGGAGGCTAAAAAGTTTGCGAAGGACTTCTCTGCGGACTGAACCGACCACTTAGTGGTAGATAAGTATGGGACGCCAGATATATCTGGATATTTGACTGAACAGGCTTTTTCTTTTTTCCTCTCTATTTCTCTTTTTCTTCTCTTTTTTCCTCCCATACTCACAGTGTTAAAGGCATGACGGGTTTGTTTATTAGGCAAGGCAAGGCAAGGCAAGTTTATTTGTATAGCACATT
>NW_023417134.1:20867-25468 GCF_002922805.2 Oryzias melastigma | reverse complement strand
CATATGGGGGCGGGGCTTTGAGCTCATTGGCTACTGTGACATGATTTCCATTGGGTGGATAAAAAAAATGAGAAAAGTGGATAAAGTGTATAGTGCTGTTTTGGAGCTAAAATCACCATAGCCTCTTTCACCCAATGGGAATCGGTCCTGACATTGTTATTTATTCCAGCGCTCCTTCATGCCCCGTACAGGTTTACCCGTTCTTTTTTTTTTTTTTTTTTACCTGGCGATAGCCCAAATCCACCTGTAGAGGCAGCAATTACTAAGACTTTACCAGCTTCCCCCAAAGCAACACAATATTTTGATCTCTTGACTTTAGCTGAGACATCCCAAGATACTTAAAGTTAAGTTAGAAAACTGTTGGGGTGAAAAGGTCACAGAGTGCCCAAAGATGTTCTCCATCCATGAGAGCGACCACCAAACCTCCGGCAAATATCGATTGGAGCTCAGGATTTCCCACTGTGGAGCGGAACATGGAGAAAGCCGTTCAAGAACAAAGGAAAGCGTGTAAAGGTGTTAAAGAACAGACGGGACTTCAACCACGACCTCTGAAGAGAATGCAGTACTGACTGGAATGCATGACTCATTAGTGATTTGATGAGCAAAAGCTCTTCATCAAAAGTGTTGCAGGAATGAAATATGCCATAAGTAGGAAGATTTTTGTTACACAAACCCTTTTTGGTGAAGGCATCACTTCAGGCAAATTAATGTTTTTATGAGTTATTTCTACAAATTAATGTTTTAATGAGTTATTTCTACGATTCTAAAAACAAATAAACGCCATCATCTAGATGGTTTATCCACCAGGTATCACGTTCTGTACTTTGACATACAGGAGTGTTTTTCTCTCTCTTCCATGGCTGTACCACTGGACTGTTAAGCCTCCCATGGCCCCATTAGGGCACATAGCTGACATTCCTGGTGTAGGACCAGAGCTGTGCAGCCATCAGTCCTGACAATCCCATCACTGCAGCTCTGCAGCAGACATGCATGAAAAGGTGGCTCTGCATTGAAAATGTGCTCTAAAGAAATTTTATTTTTATTTTTAACACAATGAAGTTGTGTGTTTGAGTCAAAATCCCCTGATAGTCTGAACAGGTTTCGAAGTTATCGGGATGAGGCTTAAATAATCACCATCTGTCAAGGTAAACAACTAAACGCACAGGCCAGGATCTCCAACCTGCCAGGAGAGTCCCCCTCCAGCAGTCTGCTGTTGTTTTTGCTGTATTGACAGGTGAGCCGTGGATCGGCTCACATGGACTCTCAAACAGACTTTGAAAAAAATATATACAATTTTTTAGTATTATTTACTGAGGAAATCCATGCTATCTTATTGAAAACTACAAATAGCATTCAATTGGAATTAGATGCAGTTCACCATGTAACCACCAGAGACACAATATATTTGTCTTGGACATTTTTTATGCACCGTAGCAGTCCTGGACAGCAATTCCTATTTCTTACCACGCCGCTGAGCAAAAATACCACCCCCCACCCCCCAAGAAAGAAAACAAGACAACAAAAGAGCAGAAACAAAACTGATGACTCACAGCAGGCAAAACTGTCAGTATTAAAAAAATAAATAAGTGTTAAGGGGCTAAAAAGTTCAAAATCCCCTTACGAAACAATCAAACAGGTGTTTGGGATATCCAAAGGTAGATTAAGAAATATTATGGGATGGCCACAGGACCTACCATGGTGTGGCAAAAAGTGAAATTTGCCGATTTTGAATGAATGAAATGGTTTATTTCAAGTAATCAGGTCATAATACATAACATATCACTTAATGAATCAAAAGTAGATCGCTTGAAAGGGAGTGGAAGGAAGCGAACCTATATAATCCCACCCCGACTAATTTTCTGATTTTTCCCACATCAATGAAGAAGAAAACTTTAGTTTGAGCGATCTTCACAAAATGGCTGGCTCAAGCTGAACAAAATCATGTGATACGTGATATGAACATATTAAGAATGCGGGCGGGAAAAAAAAAAAAAAAAAACAACCTCTGTTGCCAAGAAAATACAAAAATTTACTTTTGCCAATTCATTTAAAACTGACAGATAAATGTGTCACCCCAAAGTGACCAAAAATAAAATGGTTGCTATGGAGATAAAACCAACAGAGTAACTGCAATTTTGAGGAAAAAAGGTGTTTTTTGAAATGAATTTATCATGTGCAGCTTTGACCAGGCTAGCAGTGGGGGAGGGGCCTGAAGCTGCTGCTCAGCCAGTGAGGGCCGATGTAGGTAGCAGATGTGCTTGTCGCTGCATTTTCGGTATGCGGAAGCAAATCGGTAGCACCGCTCTCCCGCATGCGCGAACCAAACGTCACTTCCGCTAAAGCATTTTCCGGTCTTCGGACGCTAACAACAATAATAACCTCGTAGGATGTTAATATAGCACTTAAAATGTTTATCATAGTGAAAACATTCACTGTTTGTTGAAAAAACGAGATGAAAAAGACACGTTAAGGATCAGGATCTTACGATCATGCAGTGACTACAAACGGACTACAAATGTTTTCTTCTTCTGCTGTTTTACATGACGGCAGTTTACTCCCTAAGCTAAGAGGATACAGCGCCACTTCAACACACTTTATTTTCTCCGGTAATCCAAACACGTTATTAACGGTAACTCGGTGGCTTTTCTTCGAACTGTAATCCAGTCAGGAGAAGCTCTCGGTTGTTGAGAAAAACATAAATTCTTGTGATCGAGGAGTTTTACTGTTTGGAAATGACTCTGTGGTATAGTGGGTGAAGAGCGGAAGTGACTGTGGTTCGCGCATGCGGGGTAAGTGGTGCAACCGATTTGCTTCCGCATACCGAAAATGCAGCGACAACCGACCCAACACGTTCAGTTCCGCTGCGATCACCTGGATCCGTTTCCAGAGCGTACCTGGTCCTTTTTCATGATGATTCTGCTGTTTTTAACCTAAAACTGTTGTTTTCAAGGACACAGTTTCTGCTGAGCGCGAGAAGTTCAGTAGAAATTCACCTCTGAATTGTGGGCGGGACTATTGAGTGAGCCTGCCCTGACTTCCCATCATCCCTTTGTTTGCGCTCTCTACCGCTAGCTTACTACCCCTAAGCTAACATTAGCGGTGCAACCAAAACAGCATTGACACCTAATTAGAGATGCAGGGTCTAAACATGTTACCATGACAACATGTTACTCCGCAGATCTAGGCTGCTTCCTGTAGAAAAACAGTGTCACTGCAACTTAAGTATCAATAATTGATTGGACGTTTATTCCTTTTGTAGGTGACCTGCGATGAACAGATGAAGCCCTTCCAGCTGTCTGTGATTGGACGGCGCCTCAGCGTCATCCAATCACAGACGCCTCCTTCTCAGCATGAGAGACGTAGAGACATGATTCATCAGATCAATGACGACACAACTCAGCAACACAAAACCAGAAGCAGATACAGAGTGTAGTGTGTTTGTGTGGTCAGACAGACAGGAGGCGCCATCGGACATCCTGTTTCAGTGTCAGTCCGACTCTGTATCTGAACTGTTTGAACTTAATCCTCGGAGCAGCAGTTGGTGGGCGGGGCCTAAAAACTTTAGGATGACAGTCAGTAGAAGCTGAAGATGACTCCTCCTCCTCCTCCTTCCCAGAAGGATCTGAAACTCTGCAGGATGTCTTTACTCCTCCTCACTGACATGGAGGTTCTCTGTTCTCTCACTCATGTCCAAAATGAAACCTTCCTCTGGTTCTGTTCTGGTTCCATCAGGCGGACGTGGACCGGCCAGGTCCGCCCTTTCATGTAGTTCTGGGGAATGAGGCGTGTGATGTGGACTCCATGGTGTCTGCTTTGGCCTTCTCCTATTTCCTGTTCAAGGTAAGGTTCTGCCCAATCAGCTGTTGGCGTCTGCGGCGGCCCGGTTTTGACCCGTCTCTCTCTCAGACAGCACACGGTGACACGGTCCCTTTGCCGCTGCTCAACATCCGCCGGTCCGAGCTGGTTCTGCGGTCAGACAACGTCTTTCTGCTGCGCCAGGTCGGTTTGTCTCCAGAACTTCTGCTCTTCAGGGACCAGGTGGACCTGCGGGCTCTGCGGCGGGCCGGCCGCCTGCGGCTGACGCTGGTCGACCACAACGTCCTGCCCAGGCAAGCACGTGCAGCGGGGGGGGGGCAAAGGGCTTGTTATCAGGTGACCTGAACTCTGCCGTGTGGTGGCGAGCTGCAGAGATGTGATTTGAGGTTGGAGCGTTAAACTTCCTGTCAGCGTTTGTAATTATGGAGCCAAACCTGAGAATTCTGAGCGCCTTTGAACTACTCGCTGTCCTGCAGCGTGGCGTGCTGCAGGTGTGGATCTGAGCGCAGAATCCCAGCATCGGGTAATCCACCACACAGGCCAGGGAGAGGAGGGTGGCTTTAAAATCAGGAGTGGATTTGGGGGCGGAGCTTATACTAAGGGCGGAGCATTGCAGACCCCGGTGATTGTCAGTTCTGGTCCTGACGGTTTGGTCTCTGACATTTCATTCAGTCCTTTTCTTCTTTGAGTTTTGGCTGATCCCTGTAGGGGGCGATATACACCATGAACATCTTCTCTCCTCCTCTCTCTCCTCTCTCTCTTTAGAGGCGGACTCAAACAACCAC
>NW_023417134.1:8144-19330 GCF_002922805.2 Oryzias melastigma | reverse complement strand
CAGGAAGGCTGCTTACACCCTCTGCATCAAAATAAGACACTTCAAGTCCTTGACAGAGCTGGAAGCATCGAGGTGGGCGGGGCTGTTCAGCTCCAGTACGACTCCAAGAGGACGCTGGAAGTCCCTGTACAGGTTCCCTGTTGAAAAGCGTGCAGCTGATCTCCAGTGGAGGATCCAAACATCTCCATGATCTGATCCATCCCGGATTCTCTCACAGAGCCTCAGATCTTCATCTCTGCTGCCTCCAGCTCCGCCTCCTGTCTCGAAGCTCCTCCCACCACAGTCTTCTTCACTATGGCTTTGGTCACACCTGAGACCTTCCTCCACCTCTTTCCAAACTTTGTTGTTCTGGAGTCCCTGGCCCAGAACCCCGTTCCGGGGTTCTCTACATCTAAAGACAGGTGGACACAGGTGGTCTTCTGAATGTACAGGTGGTCTTCTGAATGTACAGGTGGTCTCCTGAACGTACAGGTGGTCTCCTGAACATACAGGTGGTCTTCTGAATGTACAGGTGGTCTTCTGAACGTACAGGTGGTCTCCTGAACATACAGGTGGTCTTCTGAATGTACAGGTGGTCTTCTGAACGTACAGGTGGTCTTCTGAATGTACAGGTGGTCTCCTGAACGTACAGGTGGTCTTCTGAACGTACAGGTGGTCTCCTGAACGTACAGGTGGTCTCCTGAACATACAGGTGGTCTTCTGAATGTACAGGTGGTCTTCTGAATGTACAGGTGGTCTTCTGAACGTACAGGTGGTCTCCTGAACATACAGGTGGTCTTCTGAATGTACAGGTGGTCTTCTGAACATACAGGTGGACTCCCGAGTTTCCTCCAGGTGGACCACACTCTAATTCTGCAGTAATCCCACCTGTCTGACCTGCATCTGTTTCCTTCAGTTCCGACTGTGACCTGGAGGACGCTGTTGTTGAGGTAATTGACCATCATCACCAGGAGAGAGAGTCCAACCCCACCTGTCCTGTTACCGTGGAGACGGTGGGATCCTGTGCTACCTTGGTGACTGAGCGGATCCTCCAGAAAGCCCCTGAGATCCTGGACCAGCAGCTAGCTCAGCTGCTCTACGGTACGTCAGGTTTCAGTCTGCACACATTCAGAGCTGAAGTCAGCAATGAAATAAGCCTCAGGATGGAAGAGCAGCTGTGCAGAACACCTGTCAGCTCATTACAGGTGGAGGAGAGGGGCGGGGCCATGACAGACGTTACATTTAGGGGGAAATGTGTCCAAGGTTCTGTTTGAGGAGGAATCATGAAACATCCAGATAAACATCAGCTGTTGTTGAGATGCTGTTGTCACACAGGAAGTTGAACCACCCTCACCTTAGTCACATCCTGATCCAGTCTAGGAGATCCAGTCTAGAAGATCCAGTCTGGAGCAGGTGGAGATCTCTGTGGTTTTACAGCACTCCTCTGTAGGCAGTTTTTGCAGAAATCCTCTCTGCTGTTTGCAAACTTACTCAAGTTTTCTGTAAGCTGTTTTTCCCCTGAGCTCAGACGTACTGCCCCAGGGTACTCTCTGTCAGCTGTCCTCGGGGTGACCTCACGAGACCCGGCAGAAACCATGACTGTGATGAAACCGTTCCATTCACTGTTGAACTGAGGTTGTCGTTCGGCTTATGACCTCACCTGAGCCTCACCTGAGCCTCACCTGAGCCTCACCTGACCCTCACCTGACCCTCACCTGACCCTCACCTGAGCCTCACCTGAGCTTCACCTGACCCTCACCTGAACTTCACCTGACCCTCACCTAACCCTCACCTGACCCTCACCTGACCCTCACCTGAGCCTCANACCTATGTAAAGATCATCCTCATTATCCTTGTTTGAGACATTTTCGTTTAATTTAGTTGATTTAGTAATGGGGCAGATAATAGAAGTTTTCTTCTTTCTGCTACTGTTCATTTATTAACTGTTTTTATGTTTATATAGTATCATTCTGTTGATATGTATTGTTACTAAATGATTTTTTTAAAGTAGGTACATTAAAAAACTTAAAAAGGTTTAAAATGGTTAGAGAATGCCAAAACTGTAAATGTACAACTATTTTGAAAATGAAATTATTTTCATACAATTTCAGATTTATTCAATTTATATTGCAACAACGAGACAGTCTTTGTTATCATAAACCTAGTACTAAAGTCTACATTGTTATGATTGTGGTCATCAAAACCCACAACAGTTCAGAGTAGACTAAGGCCTGATCCGAATACTCCCCTTCTCCCTCCCCCTTGATTTGAAGTGGCAGTTGAAGTCAAAGTTGTGTCCGGAATTATTATTTTTTACGCTACACACTCCAAACAGTGGGGCCGAAAGTCCACTATCGCGAGAGTAAACCGTGCCGCTCTACGAAGCGCTTTTCTTCACTTTGATACGCTCTGAACCACAGAAGTTTACATTTAAACGTAAGTAATAACTTTATGTGACAGTGTGACCTTTTTAAATGTATAAAACTGCTGTTGTAATGTATATTCAACCGCTGGAAGCTCCGCGCTAACGCTAGCTTACCGGTGATTTGGATGACGTCACTGAACGAAACTCACGTCGGAAATATTTTTTACCACCCTCAGTTTGGAGCAAGCACGGAGGGATAAACAAAGGCGGAGGGCTAAGGAGGAGTGAGAAGGGATAGTATTCGGATCGGGCCTAAGAGCAGTGCATTATTAAATCGTACCCCTTCCAAAGGCAGCACTGGTGTCTAATTTATGCACAAAAGTATTAACAAGTTGCCCCCCCTCTTCAATTGGTCATCATGTGTAATTTTGTCTCCAACATCAATGAATTTTCTAGTATGAGTAGAAAAATATTTTCAAACTTGTACAAATATGAATAAAATGTGCTGGACAAATTATTTACCACACTATACTTACATTTATCCAAAACCATTAGTCATTTAAAATCATCTTGTAATTTCCCTATCATTTACTAACATTTCATTCAATACACTTACCATGTAGTCTTTGAAAATGTTGCTTGGGTCTTCACTGAGATAAACGGCAAGGGCCTTCAGGATACAACATCTTCTTCCATCAATGGAGTCCATCTAAAACAATAAAAATTATTTATAAATTGGGGGTAAAATGGGATGTAATGCAACAACAAGGGGAACCAAGCCAGGGTCTCATTGTACTGGTCCCAAGCCCAGGTAAATACAGAGGGTTGTTTCAGGAAGAGCATACTCATAAAATCTTTGCCAAAAAAATATCCGAATCAGACCCTATGATATTCATAAACTGGATTAGTTAATAAAGACTGTCATTGGTGGTGTTCACCAACAGGGTGCCGGTAGAAATTAGACAAGAGTTTGTCAAAAAAGGAGAGAGGAAGCGTGCTCATAGGAATAGAGACAAAAAGAAAATTATTAGTGTTGGACTGAGAGCAGACCGTTGAGAATGATATGACAATAAAAAATATTTTAGGTCACGATGATATACATNCACACGTCCCATCCTCCAAAAGAAACGTCCCGTTTCTAAATAAAAAGAACTTGAGGAGTAACATATAACCGAAAATAAAAAAACAATGATTTTCATTCCCTCGATTCTCTCTGCTGACCCCCCCTGAATCAAAACATCACTTTTTTTTCTCTAAGTGCAGAAAAAAACAAAAACATATGCAATAACACATCACAATAGAACAAAATCATGAAACCGTGAGGGGGGTTTCACCTGCCGTCCGCTGCGGGAATACCCAGGGACAACAACCGAACTGTCCTCCTGTCCAGCGTTCAAACAGTCCCTTTCAGGGAGTCCCCCCTCTCTTGGCTGAAGAGGGCCTCCATGATGCCTGTGGACGGGTGAAGGTGCATGAGTGGTTCTGTCAGACACAGCAGGTGTTGGCAAAGTGTAAGGCTTTAGTCTGTCATGATGAACCACCAGGGCCTTGTCCAGCAGGTCATAGGGGTTCACAATACGGTAAGTCAAAGCAGCCTCCCCACCTGAAGTCAACACCTGTTCCACTCGGTAAGGGCCTTTCCAATGGGGAGCCAGCTTTGTGCGACTTTCAACTGGATTGCTGAGCCACACTAACGCACCCACTACAAAAGGACGGTGACAGACGTTCTCATCATGGTAGAGTTTTTGTTTTTCATGTGCCTCAGCTGCATGAAGTCTGGCTGCACCGAAGGCAGCACTGAGACGAGACACCAATGCAGAGGCATATGCCGGGACGGACCCAGCACTGTGCAAGTCCAACAACCTATTTGGGACCAACACATCAGCTGGAACACGGGCCTCCCTACAATGCATCAGATAAAAGGGACTAAAATGAGTACTGGAGTGTTTGGTNAGACACCAATGCAGAGGCATATGCCGGGACGGACCCAGCACTTTGCAAGTCCAACAACCTATTTGGGACCAACTCGTCAGCTGGAACACGGGCCTTCCTACCATGCATCAGATAAAAGGGACTAAAATGAGTACTGGAATGTTTGGTGGTGTTGTTAACAAAACACACAACCTTCAAAAAGTCGTCCCACTCACCCCCATGGGACAGCAACATTTTGGCCAACTGATCAATTAGCGTCCTGTTATGACACTCAACCATGCCGTCGGATTTTGGATGGTAAGGGTTGGTGCGGGTCTTCTTTATCCCCATCCACTGACACAAGAGCTGAACCACCTCAGCCTCAAACTGTCGCCCTTGGTCAGTGTGAAGGGTCTCCGGGACTCCATGCACCAGCACATAGTCCTCAAACAAACAGCGAGCCACAGTCTGCGCAGTGTGGTTGGGTAGAGCATAAAGGTTCACAAATTTTGTGAAATAATCCTCCACCACCAAGACATATCTGTTTCCCCTAGAGGTCACCGGAAGCTCTAAAATGTCTGGTGTCACACGCTGCAAAGGACAGTTAACTGATGAGCCTCCCATGGGCGCCCTAGGCTTGGGAGCAGGACACCTGCGTGTTTGACAGGCCCTGCACTGCTCACACCACTGCCTTATGTCACGCAGCATGAAAGGCCAGTAATAAGACTGCCTTGCTTTTACCAAACTCTCTCTCGGCTGAAAAGTGAGCAGCAGCCGGTCCACCATGTAACTGCTCCAGCAGATCAGGATTCATCCCTGAGGGAGCTACTATCTGGACATGTTTCTTGTCATCTGAGGAAGACAGGACAGTGCGACACAATAGCCCATTTACTATAGACAGTCGACTAAATTCAGTCCATAGCTTTTTCAGCCTGATTAATGACCCCCTCCCGCGCACTGGGGGCGGACCTGACCAACCCTGGTTCAACCAAGCCACCACGACACTAATGTCAGCATGCTTCTTCTGTAAATGCTTAAAGTCTGCATCATCCACGCTAAGAGAGGGTAAGTGGGGCTCCTGTTCAGTAGCAAGAACACAGGCCGAAGACGAAACATTCACCTCACCCAAAACAGGGGGAACAGGCCTTCTGGACAGCGCGTCAGCATTTCTGTGTCTCACACCTTCTTTTTGGATGATGTCCAGTCAATCGGATCAAGTTCCAAAACCCAGCGACCGCCACGTCCTGAAAGATCGTGATCAATGGACATCTTTCTGAGCCCAAGCAGGGGTCGATGATCTGTGACAATAGTGAAAGCAGACATTCCCACATAATGCTTAAACTCCCGAACAGCCCATACAACAGCACACAATTCTCTCTCAAAAGTGGACCATCGCTTTTGAGTATGGGTTAAAGCCTGACTGGCATACGCCACCACACGCTCCAGACCTTCAACCACCTGAGCTACAACAGCCCCAACTGAATGGTTCGATGCAGCAGTGTATATTTTGAACGGCAAAGAAAAATTTGGCAAGGTCACCACCGGTTCAGAGGTAAGTGCCCTCTTCAGGTAGGTGGAGGATGCTTCAGACTCGGCCGTCAATTCAAAGGGCACGTTCTTACCTGCCAGGTGATTCAATGGGGTGGCATGATCTGAAAAGTTTTTCACAAACCGCCTGTAATATGAGCATAAGCCCACAAAAGCTCTCACTTCAGACCGTGTGGGGGGAGTGGGCCAACTTTTCACCTTGTCTGTTTCGTGGGTCTGGCTGGAGCCTGTCTCTGGAAACGACGTGACCTAAGAAAACCACGTGATCTTTGGCAATAGGACATTTTCCAGAGTTCAGCTTCAACACAGCATCCCTGATTCTTGTTGAAACCACTTCTAAGTTGTGCATGTGATCTTCAAATGAGCTGCTGTAAATCAGGATGTCTAAATAGACCATTCAAATGTGCCATGGCAAGCCTCGTAGCACCAGCTCCATCATGAGCTGAAATGTGGCAGGAGAGTTACTGAGACCCATGGGCAGGGCACGCCACTGATAGAGTCCCCTGCCTGTCGTGAACGCTGTTTTCTCACGATCTTCCTCAGCCACTTCTACCTGCCAGTAACTATTAGAAAAACCAAGTGTGCTGAACCACATGGAACCAGACAGGGGATCAAGGCTGTCATCAACTCTTGGCAGCGGGTGCGAGTCTTTAATCTTGATGGAATTCAAGCGACGGTAATCAATGCAGAAATGCCACTGGCCTCCCTTTTTCTTGACCAGCATCACAGGTGAAGCCCAGAGCCCTGCTCTTCTGAACCAACCCTTCAGCTAACAGATTTGACACCTGCCGTTCAATTTCTGATTGTTAATTCGGAGACGCCCTGTATGCACGCTGTTTAATGGGAGCATGATCACCTGTACGAATATGATGCTTGACCATTGTGCCACGACCAAGATCCCTATCAGAGGAACAGAAAACTGAGCAAAATCTACCCAAAAGGGCAGAAAGTTTAGCTCTCTGCTCTTCAGTAATTGGGGAGTCATCCAAAGTGAAAGGCATAGCAGCTGGTTGGGACTGAATAACATTTATTTTGGGACAGGCAGAGAGGGCCCGACCTCAGCTGGAGTTAACGCGTGTAACTCACCCAAATGTAGTCCCTGTTTCAACTCGACAGAGTTACCAGTAGGGTTAAGGACCCGGGCAACAGAAACTCCCCCTTTGACTGCTGTCACTGAATGCGTGACCACCAGTCCAATCTTCTCTGAAATATTGGGCTCCAAGTAACCGTCAAATTCCATAGCCGCTAGACTTGTGCCTGTTGAACAGGAGACCGATACAGGGACCAGAGCTTCACTCAGTGGCGGAATAGTCAAAACGTTGGCCAGAGACACGTTACAACACAAAGGAACCTTTTCCTGACCTCGCAACAGGGGAACGCAAACATCCCATAACTGAAGCAGACCATTTCTGGGGTCCAACAATGCCTGGTGCTGGACCAGGAATTCCCAGCAGCACCCCCTGTAGGAATTCACGAAGCACATAAAATGTGTGTTCCCAACATGTAGAACCCAAATGAAATGAAACTGAAATCGTGCCCGGAGTGTCCAACATTTGTCCATTAACAGCATGAGAAAGAACATTTTTTTTCTTTAGAGGTCGGCTCTTCAATGAAGGTACTGACATGCGAAACCCTTCACTTATGAAGCTCTTGAATCCATCAAGATTCGAACCTCAGCACCTTCAACCACCCCTCTCACATAAGACACAGGGCAGTTAGCAGCATCGACCTCATTCACAGTTTTATCCTCATTCTGATGCGTGTCATCTGAAGAAGGACACGAGGTATGGGTTCCAACTCCCACCTTAGACACATCCTTGCGATGTTCGCTGTTATCACGGTGTCGCTGAGGTAGAAAACGCACACCTCGTTTTCTGGGAGCTGAATCCGGGGAGACTCCCCATCTTGGGCTGGGGCTCCGAGCTCTCCACCATGTTGAATCAGAAGGCGATGAATACCGCTGGCGCCTGGGAGCCTTGTACTCCCATTGTGGGCGGTATGGCTCTCGGTCTGGTCCCGCCAGAAAACGCCGGAACTTTTCCTCTCATTGTCCCACATCTCCGTACTGCGGGAATGCTGCTATCACGAGCTGACTCACATCCACGGCGAACACCTGCAGGCTCTCCCCCGCCGCTTGGGTCCGTGTCGATAGGCTGGTCCTGAAGCGCTCCAGCCCCTGCCGCTGTCCGAAAGCTGCACCCAGCTTCTCCTTTGTGGCTTCGTAGTCCGACTTTACAAAGTCCAGGAGGCTGTCCCACAGCAGGAACGCAGCCCTACTAAGGCACATGGGCAAAATCCGCGTAAGTTTGTCTCTGCAGGTCCTGCCCGCTCCCGCCGACAGGCACCTCCAGCTGTCTGGTCCAACACTGAAAACCCTGTCCATCATCTCCAGCAAACGACACAGGCAGGTAAATTTGAAAGTCCGTGTGGGGAAAATGCCAGTCGAAACATCCCGCGCCGGGATTAAATGGGTCTTCGTCCCCGAGCCACATGGTGAACAAGCTATCTCCGGTGGGGGAGAGAAAAAAAAAATCGCTACTATGCTGTTAATCAACGTCAACGCGCGGCTCCAAGTCACTCAATTCACCACTCAACATAAAAAAAAAAATAAATAAAATGCTGCCACCAATGTAGCTGGCCTCCCTTGGTTTGGTGTAGGGTGGTGTAGTTGAAGAGAGTGAAAATAATGAAGCTCGGAGACACTTGGAAGATCTCTTTATTAATAAACACGGTCTGTGCAGCACAGTTTTCCTATATTCTCACTACTGTAAAGGCAATGGTAAATACGCAACATATAACAAACCCAGAACACTTTATAGTCTGTTACAATAACAAACTGAGTTGGAAGCCACACTTCAGACACATAGAACTAGTGAAGTCCACTGTCATCTCTACAGTTTTAAATGTGTTCAACTCTTGGTGGCTTTGGCTGCACCAAAGGACTAGGTAAACATTTCTTCTGTGCCTTTCCAGAAACAGAAGCTAAATGAAAATATTATTACTCCTAGACCTCTCAAGTTAGCATTTTTAAATGTCAGGTCTTTAGCTGGAAAAACATTTTTAATTAATGATTTTATCACTGAGAACAAAGTTGATTTTATGTTTTTAGTTGAAACCTGGTTAGATGAGAATAGCAGGGGAGCAGTTCTCACAGAGTCAGCTCCTCCCAACTATGGTGTTAACAGTGAGGAAAGAACAAGCAGAAAGGGCGGGGGGCTTGCAGTTTTGTTCAATGAAATTTTTCAATGTAAAAAGTTATCTTTTGGAAACTTTCCATGTTTTGAATACGAAGCCCTACAGCTGAAGGCCTCGCTCAAAACCATATTTATAAATATCTACCGCCCCCCTGGATACTGTGCAGAGTTTAACCTTGAGTTTAGTGAACTGCTGTCTATAATTTGTCTTGATNTTCCAGCATTAGTTTCTTGTAGGAACTTTCTGAGAGGAGCACCACATGAGTTTTGTTTTTAAAGATCGCCGCTCGCCATCCTGCCATTTTAAGGAAATACTTTTTCCAAAATCTTCGGATCTAAGGTAAGTTTCCTAAAGAAAAAAAATATGTGCATGCTTGATTGTTGTTTGACTTCGCACCACGAATCAGTGGAGTACAGATAATGTATAGTTTTGAAGATATTCGACGATTTAGGTTGTTTACTAAAAAGCCGCTCCAGGCTACAAAGAAAAACCCCCGCCGTGACGATGCTGACTGCAGCTAATCGGCGTTGTGCATGCTCTTGTTTTTCTTTATAGATTACTGTGTATTCAGTCATTTTAGGATGATTTGGTAAAAAACAAATGGGATTTCTCTCAAATTATCTTCAAGTTTGTTCTGATTATTGACGAGGATCAACTAGCATCACTTGGAGACAGTAGTCCCACAAAAATCTTCTAATATAGGCTATTATGGGGGAAGGAACAAACCTGAATATGCTTACTGATTACTTGTCTCACTGCCATAAAGAAGTGGAGTAGCAGTAGTGAATATTTTTGAGGATGTTTGACGATTTGAGTGACGAAAATGCAATGCTCTAAACACGGTGCACCTTGCCCATCCCCACAGGTGTTCAAAATGGGCTTCCCATCCCCACCTCTACAGGTATTCAAAATAGGCTCACCCATCCATCCCCACCTCTACAGGTGATCATGTTGGCTTGTTTTTTGCCTCGCCCGTCCCCATGTCCACAGGTGGGGGTAGTGGACTGCTATTTTGTATTTATAGTAATTGTAGAAATATTGTGGTGGACGATAAATGTGATTTCTGTCAAATATTGTTTTTTTTCCAGACCGATACACCTGTGAACATGAACGTGGATTCATTTTATGGAAAGCTGAACCTCCAGAGGACAGCAAGGACAGCTGCCTCAGTGATAGTGATGAGGAATACACTCCTGTACCAGGTGACTTCCAAATCATTTTACTGAGTTTTTCAAAACAAGATTGGGGCAGTTTTGGATCAGATGGGCTGATCTGGGCCAGACATGCATTGCTAAACATTGAATGTATAAAATAAAGCAATAAAATTGCCTGCATTTGTCTAATTGTTTTGTGTTTTACGCATTAGATCACCGTGGCAGCAGCAGTGACTGCACCTCTCCATGCACAAGTCCTGCAGCTCCTCCTACAAAGAAACGGAAGAATGTCGCCTGGAAGACTGTTGAGCAGCAGAACTCTGCCTAAGAAACTCTAGTGTGGGAAGATGCCCTTCCCAAAGCGGACACCATAAGAATGCCTTATGGTGTTCCATGTTGAATATAGTGTAAATAAATGTGTGACACAATAAAATTTTGTTGTTATGAAGGATGGGAACAGGTGTCTTTCCTTTCCTTTAAGGCCTAATGTCGACAATTAGCGACAAACCTAAAACTATATCTAAAATTTGTTATATATTTAAATTAAAAATCTCAACTTAATTAAGCATCTAATTGAAGGCAAAAAAAAATGATTGTATTTTTTTTTCCATGATTAGAAATATATTCAGAGGAAAGAACAAGCAGAAAGGGCGGGGGGGGTTGCAGTTTTGTTCAATGAAATGTTTCAGTGTAAAAAGTTATCTTTTGGAAACTTTCCATGTTTTGAATATGTAGCCCTACAGCTGAAGGCCTCACTCAAAACCATATTTATCAATATCTACCGCCCACCTAGATACAGTCCAGAATTTAACCTTGAGTTTAGTGAACTGCTGTCTATAATTTGTCTTGATTTTGACTGTATAATCATGGCTGGAGATTTTAACATCCATTATGGAAATCTTGAGAACAAAGCTACTAAGGACCTCATAAACACTCTGGACAATTTGGGGTTGACTCAACATGTAACAGAGCCCACACACAACAGAGGGAATATTCTTGATTTATTGATTTCCAAAGGTCTGAACATCTCTAAG